>NC_056739.1:1892386541-1892424041 GCF_019279795.1 Protopterus annectens | reverse complement strand
AATAAAACCAACCGCACACTTACCTGACCCCAATGCATGACCTAACACCACAGGGCTAACAATAGCAAAGCCACAATGACATCAGTATGTCTATTTTGTGTTTTCAGGATTTTGAGTTTCAGGATTTTGGTCTTTCAGGATTTTGGGCTTTCAGGATTTTGAGTTTTCAGGATTCTGAATTTTCAGGCTTTTGGTTTCAGGATTTTGATTTTCAGGCTTATGATGTTTCAGGCTTCTGAATGGGAACCTTTAGGATACACTACAGCACATCAGCTCAGAATTTGAATTATATGCTATTAAATGGATAGCAGATAAATGCATGTCACCAAAGCATAATGCTGTTGGTAACCTGCAGGCAATTTAATCATTTCTAAGAAAGGAATGACCTTTCACTTTATATTGTCATGGCCATACAGGACTCTTGAGTCCATGCAGGAAAAATTAAACTGCTTGCTGAATATGATATTCTGCCAGCTAAAAACTTTAACTACTCATGGTTAGCAGGAACTCCATCTTCTGAGGTCAAGCTACTCTAGGATGCTGTTTGTTACATTTGCTCAAAAGGGATAAACTATGGAGGTTAATTACTTGTTTAATTCAGAAAAGTACTCATATGTGAAATGATACTATGCTCCAATTATCATGCCTTTTTCTGGATGCAAATAATCAATAAATTTAGGAAGTTCGGCCTAAACAGGTCTGTCAGTGCAGACTTAAATCCAGATACAGTAAATGAATAGAAACAGGTTGCTGAGCTCAGGGGATGTCATATGCCCTAAAGGTCTTAGTGCAGAACTATACAGATTAATATCTGAGTAAGTAAAAAAAATACAGTTTGTTCTTTCTTTTCGACTATGATTTCGACTATGATTTCCTACTGAATAAAGTCTGGCTCAAGCAAAAATTTTTGACTGTGAGCTCTGTTATACTGAAACTGTGGAAGGTTCTCCCAACAAGCTTAGTCATCTTGGTCTAGTTCATTTATAAATGTAAAACCCAAACCTATGTCTGAAATATTAGCACAATTTCTTTGCCCAACTATTTGTCCTGGGCCAATCAATCAGTGCTCAAAATATTGTCACAAAAAATAATCACCAATGTATTGTAATAGCAGATAGAACTGAAGACGGTGAGTGCTGCATTTCCCTCACTTTCTCTTTCTTTTAATTTCTATGATATTAGAGTTGGTATGTATATCTATACCTATCTGTATATCTGTCTCTATCTATATATGTATATGCATGTATGTATGTATGTATATATATATATATATATATATATATATATATATATATATATATATATAAACAAATATATATATATATTTTGTTCTATAGATTTGATTGCACCTTTGTTTCATCAAATGTTTAGTTAGTATGGTTGTTTTGCTGAATTGCTGATTCATTATAAGATGCCAGTATTTGTTTTACAGGATCGCTACACAGTGAGAAGTGGGATTTTACTCGTTCTCCATTATTTTGCAGTTTTGCAGTTGGTATATATAATTACAGTGGGATGTGGGAGCACAGCCCCCCACATGGGTGAGCTAGTGGACTTGCCCCATACATGAAACCTTTTTTGATTATATGAGTTTAAACCATTTGTGGTTGATGTAGTATATGCTGAGTTAGTAAGTCAATGATATAGTCACACATACATTAATACCTATATCTATGTCGATATCTATATCTAGATGTGTGTGTGTGTGTGTGTGTGTGTGTGTGTGTGTGTGTGTGTGTGTGTGTGTGTGTGTGTGTGTGTGTTTGTGTGTATGTGTGTGTGCATGCACGTGTGTGTGTGTGTGTTGTTTAGTGGTTTTAGGGCTTAAATGCTTATGTATCTTGCCACCTTGGGAGTATTGCTGTTTTGAGGAGCAGTATCCAAAAGTTTTAGCTGTTTGGGGTTGAAATAATCATGTGCCTTTAAATGACACGTGATTATTCATAAAAAATACATACTGAACAGTTGTGGAGAAAACATCTAAGTAAAAGTTAATATGTTTTGATTTATGCCATAACTCCTATTATGTCTCAGTGATTCGGTGTATTTTTGTTAATGTTCATAATTTTCATCGCCCTGGCTATAAAAGCCTTAGATGCAATGAAAAAAAACCCAAAAAACTTCAGTATTGGGAACTTAATATTCCTAAAGGCATTAAGAGAAGCAAGGAGCTTTCCTTACAGTTTTCACAAATGAATTCAAAGTGTGTACTTTACTCCCACTGCAATGGTAAGAATTAATGACATATTTTATCAGAATTCTGAATGTCATGTTGCTATTGTCTACATATTAAAAGTTGTTTATTTCATGTACTTTTGTCGATAACTTAACAAACACAGTAACTCTGGATATTTGCTAACATTGTGGTCATTATTATGGCTAGTAAGACTTTAGATATGTAGAGCTTAGGTAAGCGTCTGTGTAATGCCCCTGCTTTACATGTAGCTTTATTAAAGAGTTCTAATTTTTATTGCGCTAAGCTGTAGTTTTTCCTCCTATTTCTGACTACATTGCTGTTTTTTATAGTGCAGCTAGATGTGCATCAAAGTGATATTGTTTTATTAATTTAGAACTGCATCTGTAGAATCTTTATTTTAATTTTAAAATTTCACATATTTTTTTGTCTTGTAATATCTTAAGTATTATAATGTCCTGAATGGCAATACATGTGGCATATATTGTAATTTTGTAATGTTTTTATATACTTCACTATGTGATGTTTTCCTCTCCAGCCCTCCACTGAAAATTGGTTCTGTTGACCCAGTCGGACTATCTTGATAAACAAATGACAAATAAATAAGTAAATACATAAATAAGCTACAAAATGTTCTTTGGTACTTACTGAGCACAGTTTATCCTTATCTTATTACTAGTCAAATTATCCTGCTAACAAATGATTGGATAAAATAAATATCTACTTACAAACTGGATGACTCTGTATGCAAACTGGATGACTCTGTATATGTCACTTAACCAGGCATCATTTTAATGTAGGGTCTGGAAAGAAAATTATTCTGGTGTTCTTACTTTCTTAAAACGTCAGTCAATTGTATTAAGCATTTCTTTTCAGGGCTGAAGGGTGGCTTGTACTAGGGCTTTAATGCATCAGTTGTACATAAAGATGCAAGGGCAATATAATGAGATTATATGACACATCAAGCACAGTGTGAGACATCTGTCATATTGAAATTAAAACTGGAGACTTCTGGTGCAGTCAAAATGTTATATTATGCAAGATTTCCTGGTGGTAAGCCGTATCTTTTGAGTTTTATTCTAGACCACCATATTCCTTGCATGTTTATGCAATTAATTGTGTTTCTTCTACAAATGATTTAGTACACGGTTCCCCACAAACTTGTGGTGTACTGCTGGAGAGAGGCAGTTGAAAATGATCAATGCATTATGTTGATACCCACTAATTTTTAACCGATATTGCTCTATTTATCTTCTTTAAAAGCAAATATCTGACATTGAAAAATGCTTGTTTTATGTATCTCACTGACAGAGTAGGCAAACAAATGTTATAAATATAATATGATAACGGTAGAAACAAATTGAAAAGGTCTGTTCTTCAGTAAATCTTTATGCAAAAAATGTAAAAATATAGCAATTGTCACAATAAATCTTGCATAACTTAACATTTTGTAGGTAACAAGGTTGAATCAGTGCCATTAGTCTGTTTTTTCAGTCTGTAGGAATTCTCAACAGTCATTTGTAATATTTATTACTGGTAATTAAGATACAGCAACAGTTTGAGACTATATAGAACGTGTGAACTACATTTTTTCCACTTACCATGGATGGTCAAAGAGTAAACATTTTATATTTATACAGTTCCTTTGCATCCACATTTGCAGTTCATGAAGGTTAATGTATGCATATTTTCTTACTGTGCAGATTGTTTATTTAATGAGGTTATGCGCTGGAATGTATTGTACAATATTACTCATGCAGTGAATGCTGGTAAAACTCATTTGCAAATAATTAATTCTGCAAAGTGACATGGTTCACTTAATCACATTCTATATTTTCTAGGGTAGAAATTGGGCTATGGGGTCGATAATGTTGTGTTATAATGATGCTTTATTTCATTTTTGTATAAAGTTGTACACCTTAACCAACATTTCCTGCTTGTGGACATGGCTTGCAGAAGTAGAAATGTGAACTATTCAGCAAGGACAACATAAGGAGTTTCTCGTAAATGACTTTCATAGTGTGAAAAATTCATTGTTTTAGCAGAGATTATATAAAGATGAGTTTGCTTCATGTGCACACACATGTAGACTGCATTTTTTTTCAGCTTCCCTCCCAGCTTCTGCTTTTTACTTCTTGTTTGAGTTTGTCTATTTTCTTGCATTGTCATTTGTCGATAATACATTTATTGTAAATATTGGAATATTCTTTTGATCTATTTAAAAATGAACACTTGAGTAAAACAGTAGTCTTTTGCCCTATTTAGTTTCATCTCGTCTTCAAAGACCGTTGTGATAAAACTTAAGATGCCTATTGAATGCATCTGCTACAAAAGAAAGCACTATAGTTATTGCAGGCAAAGTATTCCTATGCTGACATGATACAAATAAGATATAATGTGTAATTTGCAGTATTTGATCAACTGTATTTGACCAAAAAAAATTACTAAATGCAGTTCATTGTGTGATCAGTGACTGGGGAAGGATATATTATACCTTTCAACTTTATTTATAAAAATATGAAACTGCAGAAATGTGGGTAACATGTAAATATCTGTAGTTTTAATTTCTCATAATGTCCTGTGACCACCTACATTATAAAAATAATTACTTTCAGTGAAAAGAATTGCAGCTATAAAAGCAATTGTCCAAAGCCTCCTGGTAAAACAACAAATCAAAAATTTGCCATTGAGATCAGTTTTATTAAAGTACACTAGTTTCTACATCACAAATAGTTAACATGAACATAAAACTACACCACAGTGGCAACCAATTAAAAGAGCAACATTTATGTTTGCAGCATGGAACACTACTTTGCTTCTATCGCCAAACAAGCAGTGCTAAATCGTACCGCTCACTTTGAGCACACAACCAAAACTTCCAGAGAAGTGTACCACCACTCACTTTTGGATGGCCAAACATGGGGGTGGGGTCAAAAATCAATCCCTAATACTCTACTCATCAGCCTGTAATAGCAGGCTGTACCAGTTTCCTTTTACAATACCTTAACCAAAGCTTTCAAAAATAATAGAAAATGAACATTAAACAAATCTAGACCAATATCACTCAAATGATCTCTGCTGATTCTGTACCATGCAGTATCCATTATCATCAGATTTTCTGTTCTCAATGACATAGATGCCTAGCTTCTGTAAAGCACTTGACACTCTGTAATTAACAAAGTGCCTGGCTCTCTCTTTGTATGCATGCCTCCACACCAACCTCATTACAATCTTAGATCAAGCTATCACCATCCTTCATAGTCTTTGCCTCAACTCTAACGAATCAGTAACAATTCCACCTAATAATCTTCTTTTAGACAAATAACCTGAGTCAAACGAACAACCGAAATGCAGGGTGTACCTAAAGCTGCCTAAATCACTTCAAAGTTCCCAAACAAATGCAGCCACAAGAGTCCACAAAAAACATGCTAAGACACCTTAAATCTTTCCTGGTGCAGATCTAGCATAAATCCACATGGAATTAAAGCTCCCTTCTTCACCCAGAAAACAAACAAGTGAATCAACAAGACAATATTTCCACCTGCAAAAATAAAAAAAAAAAAAAAAAATGAAAATTAATCACATAACCAGTATTGTTGTCTTACCTAAGATAAATAAGGTTTAGATGACCACCTCCCCACCCTCATATCTTTGCTTTAGATTTTCCCTTGTTAGTCAATCCAGTGTTCTTCCTATCACAAAAGAGTTCACGAAAAAAATCCAACTCCAGCAGAGCCCTTACTCTCCAGTGCAAACCTTATTATTAATATAAACTGTGGTGCCACTATAACCTTATCTTCCCCCAAATGAAAAAAACGTACCCACTGCATCATCATACAATATCTGCAACTGTCTAGCTCACACTACTGGACATAACAGCATTTCAGCATTACAGTATAAAACAACCTGCTGTCCTTTCCGTACCTGATCATTTTTAAACTAATATAACCATATTACAACTGAAGAATTAGTAATACAAATATCTCCCTGTAGCAACATTCCCAAAACTGGACAAACATGTCTGTGCGTAAACTACATATATCACTAAACAGTAATCAGAATGTTGTATCTGTATTGAGCACCATGCCCTATTTTAAGACACTCTCAGACAACGATCTGGTATCACTCATAACATGTTTTTATACTTCTTGCTTACTTCATTTACTCAAACACAGTCAATGACTCTAATATGGAAATACACCCTGTAGCAGTGTTGTTGGCATCTGACGCTTTGCTATTAGGAAGCCGTAGACATTACATTTCACTAGAAGCCTGTCTACTTAACAATGCACCTATTTCTCACACTACAGGCTCACCAGTGAGTATGTAGGAGAGCATTTTGAATTCATTACCTGATTCTTTTCCTCCTTCTGAATTGTTACCTAAATACGCTTATTTCTAAAAGCACATTGAAGCCATATTTCACTTCCACTACTTTGACTGTTATATTAAATTTGTCCTTTTCTTTTCAAATTATAATTATTAATTAGAATGTCCTATTCAGCATCACGGCCCTTTCTTATTTCCATCTTGTCATAGGTTTTTGCTTTTGTGTTTATATATCCATTAATCTTTATTTCTTTTTCATTTACTAGTCATATTATTCACAAATCTTACCTTTTTTCTTGCTTAACTGCATGGTCTAAGTGTGTAAGTGAGTTATGAAACAGAGAATGCAGATAAAAAACAAGCCAGTTAAATTCTTACACCTAGATCTCTGGGCTTCAAGGATAGAGTAAATGTCATAAAAATGCTTAGCATTATACTTTGTATGTTTAAGTTTGTCCATTATTTTTTATGCCACACTGGGCTGAATTCATTAAGGTACCATGATATACACATCACGATACCTTTCCTCAGTTCATCACCCATCTTTACATGGTGCTGCATGGCCCTCTAACATGAAGAAGTGTAGCACTGCAAAGACCACCCCCCACAATGGTGTTGAATATTAATGAGGATTTCCAGGTGGCGAGAGATACGCAAACTAGTCATGTACTCTTTCACTGGAACTGCTTCTGGGAAGGCATCTGCACAGCCAAGCATGAACATAGTGGGAAGACCATTAGACACCAGTGCTTACATTTAATGTGCCCCAGCAGCACTGGAAAAATGGGGACTAGGGTTTGAGATGAAGCATTAGACACCAGGGAATACATTAACAGTTATAATGGCATCAGCATTACTAACAGAGATCTTGGGGGCTGGGGAAGCACTAGACACCATGGATTAATCTTTAAAGTGCCAAACCAGCACATACTTCATAACAGAGGTAGGAAGGTGAGAGGATGCTGTAGACACCAGAGATGATTCTGCAAAGTGCCTTACTGGCACAAAAAGCAGTAGGGATCAAAGGGTGAGGGGATACACTAGACCCCCCAGAACTTAATAGACATATGCCATAAGGTACTCAAGCTAATTCTTGGTGGGGGGAACAATGGAAAGGCAGCTAAGGTAGGGTCAGGTACAAGGACTGCAGTGTGCATATGTGTGTGTAAATGTATGTGTGCCTGTACTTGTGTGTGAGAGTGAAAGGGGGAGGGATACCACTTCCTAAATGAGCAGCAAGTTACTACCTCGACGTGCAGATCAGTAATGCAATTCAAGAGATATGTAAATAAGCCAATAATGCAGTCTTATCTCATTGAAGCCAATATGTTTCTAAATCACAAATGGGCATGTTGCTGGCGAAGGGCCTTCCTAGCATGGGTTGTTTGGCTCATGCTATGAACTTTAATGAATTCCCATTTATAGCAGATAAATTAAGACTGAAATGAAATGTTTGATTTTAGTAGCCTAGTGCTAAGAAGGAAAATTACTATAAAGCCAAGCCAACGTAAAGTGTTTAATAGTTTGCATTTGTGGCAGTTTACTTGTTTTAACATGATTAAATGAAATAGTGACAATGAAATAATTATGCTAAAATGCACATAAACTGAAATTATGAAAGCATGTTGTATAGATTATAATCAGACCTCTTCACTGTCAGTATTTTGGTAGAATGTCCTTGTTTTCAACACCTCCTCATGATGGACCTGTTTTCAGGCTTGGTTCACTCTTTCATATCATTTTCTGAATCCCCCTCATCACACGTGATTTTTGAAGCTGTCTAGTACACAGGAGACTAGTGGCAAAGATAAACCAATGGCAACAATAATGTAAAGAAAAAAGACAGACATGCATCTTACTTCTCCTGTTTCCTGCAGTAAAAATGAATGCCCTTGTGTGGTAGAATTTTGCAATACAGTTCATTAAAGTCTACAGATTTTGTACCATATCTGGGATAATGTGGTTATATTTTCCATCATTTTTGTCATTCTTTTCTTTAAGAATGTTTCTGAATAAAATCCCACATTCATTCTGGAAGCAGGAAGAGTTATGTGGTGTTGGTATTCAAATATTATGCTAATTTATCATCTAGATTTTTGGCTGGATGTTCCTGTTTTTCAAGGACCTTTGTTCTATTTTCAATGACTGCCGGTTAAGAGCTATGATTGTAACTATTGCTTTTTTAGTTGTTTATAACAGTATAACTTAATCTACGATGAATAAATAATGTGAGATCTTTGGTATCTAACTGAGTAACCATTAACTTAGGCAAATGTGATCTCAGTTTAATGTATCATCTGAAAGACAGGACCTAAAAAGTGCAACCATCCCCCACTACCACTCTGCACACATGATGACTACAGTATTAGTTCTAGAACATTACTCTGTGTCATATGAGAATGGAACCAATACATTTCTGCTTCTCTAGTAACAAAGCTGAATGAATGGGTTACTGGTTTGTTGATACATTAACACTGTTGCAGAAGTAGTGATGCTAGAATTTTCAGTATACATATTTTGTTAAGACTTCCTATTTCTGTTTCAAATTTCGTTTTTGCTTGCTTTGTTAGAGTTTGGTGCTTAAATCTAATAATTTATATTAGCATGCAAAAAATAAATAGTAAATTCATCAATATGGTTTACATGTATGTAAATAATAAATAATAAAATGCTTATAATGAGCAAAAATTCACAAACCAAACACAGGAATAAATTATTCTGCTAGACTTGTAATGCTCCCAAAAAGATGAAACTGCAGTGTTCTCAAATTCAAGATTCAAGATTCAGAGAAACTTTATTCTCATTTAGGATCACACAAGTGCAGCCTAAATGAAATTACAAATGTCTGCTCATCTGCTCATGACAGAAATGGAGTGCAAATAACAGATGTAGCAGAATCAGAGAATAACATAAGAAAGAAAATAACACATATGACATGCAAGAGGTAGTTCACATTACATAAACGCACTCAATGCCCATTATCCAATGGGTAATCTTCAAAATGCAGACTTAGTCTCATTTAGTCCCATTAGCCTAGTTGTGGGACAGCAGCTGATTTCCTAATGGCAGAGTCAAGATAAGAGAAAGACATCCTAAGAGGATTCAAGGTGTGTCTCTGGTATGGCCCTACACCAGATGGCTGGAATTGTGTTATTAGGATGTGAAGTCCTACAGCTTCTTTAGATGAACAGGATCCAGATCTTATAACAAGTTAGAACTTGTCTGATTGAAAACTGCTGGAACAGGGCTCAGTTGTGAGCTTTTTTATTGGTTAATTGGTTTATTTGTTTAAATCACTTTGCTCTTGTTTGCTATTGTTATATTTAAGTGTGTATCTGTTCTCCTGTGTTAAAATGACCTAACCAGTGTTTAATATCTTTAGCATAGTCTGGTTATAGGTTTTGCTGTATTCAGATCTCTTTGTGTTATTCCTGTGTTTCCTGCTACGACATCTTGTGTTGGCCAGTGTCTGCCTGCATTGAGTGGGAGCAAGTGAACTGTTGGAAATGGTCTGGCATAGGGTGTTGAGCTAAGAGCTCAGGGACAAGGGTCGATTGGTCAGTTCCAGTCTTTCCATTTTACTTTTGTTTTTGTGGTATTTAAAGCCAGCATTTGCATGGGTTTGTTCTTGTTTGCCCATTGTGCACCACCGCTGTGATGTTATAACCCTTTGCAGGGTATTTCAATTGAATTTTTTCCCTTACCAGCACTCCTGTGTGAGTGAGCCCCTCACCTGCAACTACTGTATTGATTTTATCTAGCCATACTCACTCCTATAGGTACTCTGTTCAGAGAGTACCCACTCTACTATCCCTGACCTTTCTTCCACAGATTCTGATAACCATGGACGGGCAATTTCCTTTGGTTTCTCCTGCTAGTCTGGTTGATATGGGCATCCTGAGTCAGTGTAGCAACTGCTTTGCCTTATGTACACAGACAACCCTCTACTCCTACCACCTAGGAATACAATATGTGAGAGATGCAATCACATTAAGAACCTAGAATCCTTGCTGTCTCAGTCAAAAGCCAGTACAACTGGCACTGATAAGGTTATCTGCACAAACACTACGGACACCGCACCTCTAATACCACACACATCTGTACAACACACTCCTATATATGTGGGGGTTCTCAACAAAAACATAACTAAATAAAAGAGACTTCCAAAGCAAAAAAACACACTCACATCACTACCCATGGCAACAAGCATCACACATAGTGCAAACATCTGTGTCTCACAGCCTCTAAGGCCCAACCACAAACCCAACATACTAGTCAAAGGAGACTTTATTGTGAGACACACAGATGTGCCCCTCACTAGTCTAGACAAGGAGAATGTCACAGTAAGTTGCTTGTCAGGTGCTAGAATCTGTCATATCATGCATGAGCTCAAGTCTCTTAACAACAGGTACAGTTATGCAGGGGCGGCCCGTGCTATTGGACTGCCGGACTGCAGCCCCCTCAAAAGAAAGAAAAATAGGGAAAAAATTTTTTTTAAATTTCGCGGACTTCACGCATGCGCAGTAGTCCCGACTACTACGCGTCTATGCGCATGCTCCAGGCAGTCCGGCAGTCCCCATAGGGAAACACAGGGAGACGTCTGTGCACTTTTAAAGTGCACAGACTCGCTGGGATTATGTATAGGGGCCGGACTGCAACAGCAGCAGTCAGGACAGTCTCAAGTCTCGTCGGGAAGGAAGTAAGTTTGATTTCAAGTTTCAGGGATCTCGCGGGTCTTTGGAGTATTGCGCGGGTAGCTGGATATTATGGAGAAGTGAGAACGGACAGGTAAGTGTATGGTGCTTTTTTTTACATTTAATGGTACTTGTTTGAATGAATGTGCTTTGTACATGTAATGGTACTTGTTGTTTGAATGTGCTTTCTACCTTTACAAGGGGTGTGTGTGTAATGGTACTTGTTGTTTGAATGTGCTTTCTACATTTACAAGGGTGTGTGTGTGTGTGTGTGTGTGTGTGTGTGTGTGTGTGTGTGTGTGTGTGTGTGTGTGTGTGTGTGTGTGTTTGTGTGAAAATGCCCCAGGTGCTCATGGTGGTGTGGTAGGGAATACCTCAGGCTTGAACCGTGTACCCTGAGGTGTTAAAGACTTGAGTTCCCTACCCACCACCATTTGAAAAAAAATTGCAGATTTTTGCCTCATATTTGATCTGATCTGTTCCTCATAATATCTGTGGTTTGTAAATGTTGCAATGCTTGATATTTGATGGTGTAGTAGTAGCATTGTTGCCTCACAGCTGCAGGTTCTCAGGTTTGATTCTTGGCTGGGGTTCCTTCTTTGTGGGGTCTGTTATCTTCTCCCTGTGTTTGGGTGGGTTTGCTTTTATTTGATGGTGCACTGGTAGCATTGTTGCCTCACAGCTGCAGGTTCTCAGGTTTGATTCTTGGCTGGGGTTCCTTCTTTGTGGGGTCTGTATCTTCTCCCTGTGTTTGTGTGGGTTTGCTTTTGTGTCCTCCCATGTTACAAAGACATGTCTGCATTATTTCTTCCTGGGCCTTTGCTGAAAATTGTTCTTTTGTTACAAGTCAGACTGTCCTGATTAACAAATGTTAAATAAAATTGACAGGCATTTGAATTTCAGACTTCAGGTTTCTGAAAGTTTAATTCCTTGCATATTTGATGGTGCAGTGGTAGTATTGTTGCCTCACAGCTATAGGTTTTCTGGTTTGATTCTTGGTTGGGGTGCCTTCTGTGTGGAGTCTGCATCTCCTCCCTGTGTTTGTGTGGATTTGCTCTGGTGCCCTGCCATTTTACAAAGACGTATCTGCAGTATTAATCCCTGCGTCTCTGCTGAAAATTGTTTTTGTTCTGTCCGCAGTAAAATTGACAGGCATTTGAATTTCAGACTTCATGTTCTTCAGAATACATAGTAGCACAACCTTTTTTTCTAGCAATTTTCTAAGTTTATAAGATGAATATTTTAAATTTGTCCCTATTTTTGGGACTGTATTCCCCCATTATTGGCTTCGTCCAGGTATTTGTGCTAAGGTTGACAGCTATGGCAAGAACTGAATTCACTGAATATGTTTGAGGGCTGTATTCCCTCATTACTGGGTTTGTCCAGGTGTTTTGTACTAAGAGGTTGACAGCTATGGTGAGAACTGAATTCACTAAATGATAGCCATTTAAGTTTCAGTCTTCCTCTCTTTTACAAAGCAGCTGATGTGGCGTAGTGGTATGTTACTTTGACTGTTTTTTGCTCAGGGACCTTGGCAGTAAAATGTATGTTGGCAACACAACATTTTATTCTAGAAACTTTCCAAGATTATACAAGCGATGTTTAATGTGTCCTTGGTTTTTGGGCTTTTGAACCCCCCCCCCCAATACATTTTGGCTTTTTCCAGTTTTCTTGAGCTGCGAAGTTGAGATGCAGTTGAGTATTGAGTAGATTTTACAAGGAGCTGAGAGCTGCAGGGGAGTAGAAGTTTAGTGCTTTGCCTAGTTAATACTATAGCACAACAGGTTGTGTCTTTGCTTTTGATGCAGAAGGCTGTGGGTTCTATTCCCACAAGGGGTGGATGCTGCCGTACTGAGAATGTTCTCCTTGGTGCAGATACTAACTATGAGTCTGTTATCAGTTTGCCATCCATTTCCTCTTGCAATATTATTACTAGCTTATCATTTTTTTAATGTAATATAGGCAATTTATTCCTGAGGGGCAACAGACACTTTATTTTTCGATGAAACCATGAAATATAAAGGTGATTGCTAGCAGCAACCGCTTCATTAGTTACAGATTTCTTTAATGTGGAATTATTTATATGACTTACTTCAGAGATTGTGCATATTTACTGATAATGGACTGTAGAATTGTGCATATTTACTGATAAAGGTGGACTGTAGAATTGTGCATATTTACTGATAATGGTGGACTGTAGAATTGTGCATATTTACTAATAATGGTGGACTGTGGAATTGTGCATATTTACTAATAATGGTGGACTGTAGAATTGTGTATATTTACTAATAATGGTGGACTGTGGAAGTCTGAGTAGACATTTTTATGATAAATGTTTTCAACTGGGCAGTTTTGCCATTATGGGTGCATATGGTTTGTTTCATTGCTTACTGGAAAAATGTTCAAAACAAATTTAAAACACCCTCTAACAAGTGTACTGTATTGTACAAGGAATATAATTTTAGTACATTGAGGAAGGTGTATCAAATAGCACATGTATGTTTCATATGCAAGGGGCCTATGATTTGAAAACAGCCCAAAAATAATCTTTATCTGCCACTGGCAAAATGTATTTTCTTTAAATGTGGGTTTCAATGCTGTTTCAATGAATGTGAGTTTCAAGGGCAGAGAAGTTTTAATGCTAAGTTTTCATTGTGAGACTGCATTGCTTTGTTTAACAGATGACTTAGTGTTTGTGCTGTAAAATACAAAATAAAACTTTCAAATGAAGTCCAACTCATCATAGAAGTAAAGCAGTATGCACTTTAGTGTTTATGGTAAATGGAGTGAAATAGCCAAGTAATGGTTCATTGGAATGGCTACAGAGGCTCCATTCAACCATTATTTTGTCAGGGGGGGAAGGGCAGCAAACTCAGACAGGCCCAGCTGAACTATACCTCCCAACTGTCCAGATTTTCAAAAAATGAATAGATTTTTGCTTCTTATTTTTGGTTTGTTCTTCATAAAATTTGTAGTTTTCTGGCAAATCATTTAGGAATTAAGTCACTAAATAATAAGTTTCAGACTTCATAACCTTCAGAAAAATGCATGTTAAAGTAAGAGCTGTTCTATCGACTGTCTCAATTTATACAAGAGCAATTTTTAGTACTGTTTATATGTGCCCCCAATATATTTGGCCTTGTTCAGATTTACTGCATTAACAGGTTGAGAGGTACATGCAAATAAATTGCTTTATAGAATTAGGCATAGCCAACCTCTCAACTGTCCCCAATTTTTGGCTCAAAATGTTGCTCTTCCCCCCTAATAATCCCTCCACAAAATAGCAATTTTGGAAGAAAACATGGAGGGTTTACAATTAAGAAATAACTGTAATAATCAAAGTTATAGATTACTTGAAATGCATGTAGATTCTTTTATTTTGTCAGCTGCTCAAGGTAGCAGGACTAATATTAAAGTGTCCCTTCTTTGACAGGTAGCAGCTGTATTATGTCTATTTTATATTTTGCATCACATTTTGGTCCATTTTTCATAAAATTGTGTTTTTGGCAAATTAGTGACAAATCACTAAAGACTGAAGTTAGAAAATGACAGACATTTGAGTTTCAGATTTTATACCCTTCAGAAAATTCATACTAATGCAAGACCTATTCTATTATCTTTCTAAGTTTATTAGAGCAATATTTAAAAATTGTCCTTATTTTTGGGCCTTTGTCCCACTTCTGTGTATGGCTTTGTCCAGATTTCTTGCTCTTGAGGTTGAGAGGTATGACAAATGTGTCAGGGCCATCACAGTCAGCCAGAGAGATTTCAAATTGTGGCATGCTTGTTGCACCCCACTCCCCCCATGTAGTGACTCTGGATGTGTCCAAGCAAGGCAAGGAGTAGTTGTATCTACCTTGGATGGGGAGGACACACTGCATAAGTACTACAGTGGCTTTTCATCTGTCCTTGATTTTGCAGAATGGTCTGGTTTCTGTCATATTTTTGTACTGTTGATTTATGCTTATTATTCAGATTTATGCTTATTACTCAAAGTGCCTGTTGCTCTGTGTTTAAGTAGCAATGCTTTAATGACCATAAGGTAAGCTTGTCTGAGATCGTAAGATGCAAGTAAGCTTTAATAAGCATACTGTTAAAGAATTGCCAACATTGAAAGCCTTTCTGTTGTTGCCATGCAGAGAATACTTGACTAGATAATGTATAAGCCTTGGATATTAAAGGACAGGTTTCCATTATTTTAAAAAGCTCATTACACTTGTTGGAGACTTCCAGTCATCTCTACAGACTTTACCCGTAAACTAAACAGAATGCCAATCATGTGTGGTCCATAACCTGTACAGTAATCCTTTAAGCAATGTATCTTGAGCTTGTTTCTTGTTTGCTTTTCATTTTTTACTTTTATCATGTTTTCCCCATGAAACAAGTTGTCAGGCAGCAGGTCTTTTTGGATAAGAAACATTTTACAAGTGGGGGCATCACATAGATTTCTACTTTCAGCATGTTACTTGGTACTTTAATAAAGCTGAATATATTATAATTAGAACTGCAGTGCAAGGAGAAGTGGTTTGCGTTGAGTGCTTCTGGTTTTTCTTATACTTGATTTTGACTGGCATTCCAGTAATGTATTTAAAAAGTAATTTATTTTTTCATGCCTCACAACCTTTTGCTTCCATCTAGATATTAAGTAAGCTGTCATGCAGCCAATGCATTGAAATATTTTTATTCTTCTACACTTATTTTTGTCTTGATTGGACTTTCATAATGATGGTTTGCCACCCAGGGCAGCGTATTTAATTAAAGTTAGTTTTTTTGTGGTTTTGTGCATAGCTCCTCCCCTTTCTGGTTGACCACACCCCCATCCCCTTGACCCTACCCATTCAGCTGTCTCCTGCAGCCCCCTTGTGATTTGAAGTCACCAGCCGCCACTGCAGTTATGACCCTGTTATAGTCCATGTTGGTGTGACTTGGGGACACAGGTGGACAGTGGTCTCACCTTCAATGACTACATCGCCATAACAGTCAGGAAATCCTTCTATGGGGCACACCTCATCACTAAGGGTTTTTCTTCCAGAAAAAGGAAGGTCATTGTCCCACTGTACTCATACCTCATTAGGACCATTATAGAATACAACGCCCTGTTTGGTATGTACCTCTCAAGACATCTGCAACAACTGGAAAGGCCGCAGAAATACCTCACTAAAAGAATCCCAGGCCTAAAGTAGATACCCTATGCTGACCGTCTAAAAAGAACTCGACCTATACTCTGTCGCATATCGTCTACTCAGAGGCGATCTCTGCTTAACATACAAGGCCATGTCAAACCCAGAGCTATTGGACATGCTACACTTAAAGAAATCCCAATCCCTCAGAGACACATGCTCCAGAGATCTAAACCTTGTCATCACAATGAACAAAACATGCTGGAGGGATAGGTTCAGGACCCAGAGACTCACCAGACTCTGGAATAGACTGCCCATACATGTCAAGCAGACCGGCTCTTTGGCCTTCTTCAAAAGGAACCTTGATGATTGGATGGGAGATAGGAAATTCACCATGGGGATCATATCAGTCGCCCTGCTAGACAGGGGTTCAGGGAAGGAAATACTGTGGGAAGAAATAGCCAGGCAATTTTTATGGCTAGGCTTGTATAGACCCTACAGCCTATAGACTAGTACCAACCTATGAACCTATCAATGACTTGAGACATACCTCTCTGGACTATATGAAGTGAGACATGATTGAGCACAGGAGACACTCCAAGTGCAGTTAACTGTTGACAAAACACCTATTCAAAATGGGTCTATATTATAACATCAAATTCTAAAAAGATCGAATGTTATAATATTGACCCCGTTATGTCGAACGCTGAAAACAGCGAAGGTGCAGGACACCAAATTCTTTCCCAGGGAAAGAATTCGGTGGGCCATTGCTGTGGCTTCGCTGTTTTCAACGTTTGATATGTTGGAAAGTTACGGTTCGGGTTCAGATAAGTGTGCGATTGTGTGTAGGTTATGGTTAGGGGTGGGTTAGGGAGCGGGTCAGGTAAGTGTGCGGTTGTATGGACGTTAGGGTTAGGGCGTGGGTCAGGTAAGTGTGCGGCTGTGTGTAGGTTAGGGGGTGGGTTAGGTGAGTTAGGTTGAGGGCGCGGGTGAGGTGATTGTGCGATAGTGACGGACCTTAGGGTTAGGGTTGGGTCAAGGTAAGTGGATAGTTAGTATTGTATGTAAAGTTTAGTTTAGGTTTAGGTGTAGGATTTTAAGTGTATGTGTGTGGATTGCTGTTTTTTGTGTGTATTTGTGTTGTGTGTATGCTTCTCAGAATAGCAAATTTTTTTCCTGGGAAAAAAAATAGCTATTCTGACTGTTCGATGTTTTTGGATTTCGGTGTTTAGGGTTCAATATTATAACATTCAATCTTTGTAGATTTCTATGTTATAGTATAGACCCTTCAAATTACAGCTAGCTACAGACCCCCAACCACAACTCAAAACAGCCACTCCACCTATCTGGACTTACTTGAATCCATCAAGATTCAACCATCTACCCTGATCATGGGTGACTTTAACTACGCAACCATAGAATAGAAGACCTATTCTTGCCCAAATATGAATGCCCAGAGATTCCTCGACTTTGTCAATGCGAATACATTGGATCAGCTGGTCGACACCCCTACGAGAGGTAAAAAATATGCTGGACCTGGTCCTAACCAACATGAGTAGCCACTGTAGCACTCCTACAGTATCATCCTCCTTGGCAAGATCCGACCATAAAGTGATCACTTTTGAAGTCACCATCTCCCCTGACCCCCTCCGCTTGTCAGGGTCAAATGAAAAAACTTTTCCAAAGCTGACTATAATCTCCTCAGAGCAGGTATAAGCAGCTTCACAGCCACTGTCCCTTCAGTTTGAACTAGCACTAATCTCCATGCATGCACCAAAAAACTATATGAGCACCTACAGAGCTGTATGGACTCAGCAATACCTGACAGGACCAGATCATCTTCCTCAAGGAAGAGTAAACCTGTATGGTGGACAGCAGCCATAAACAAACTCTATAATCAAAGGAAAAGAATTGCTGTTTCTAGCCAAGAAGGAGCAGGTGCCAAGTTGGAAGCAATCTCTTCTTTGTCTGAACAAGCAAATAAGGTCACTGGTGAAATCCTCTAAAGCTAACTTCAAGTCCAAATTGGCCACATCCACCAAGGATAATCACAAGGCCTTCTTCATATATGTCCACAGTCTCAAAGACAACTCCCATATCTGCTCTGAACTGATGGGCAATAACACCACATACACACATGCTATAGATGTAGCCAACCTGCTGGCAGACAAGTTCAGTGAAAACTTCACCCCCCTTGTACCACCCATCGGTAAACCAGGACATCTCCAGCATCTGCCTCCCCTCCCCTCATCACCGGGGAGCAGGTCCTTAATGCCATCTCAAGGGCAACAAATACAGTTTCTATGGGAATGATAACATCCCTGGCTATATCCTACATGAACTCAGGCATGAGCTCTCAGCTCTATTAGACACCCTATTCAATCAAAGCCTGAGCACCGGCTATATCTTAGCTGAATGGAGGACAGCCACTGTCAGCTTCTTTGAAACAGTCATCAAAGCCATGGACGAAGGGAAGATGGTGCACACCACCTACCTTGACCTAGCCAAAGTCTTTGACACTATTCTCCACTTGGGCATACTAGATAAACTCTCCAAGCTTAGCATCAACCTGTATGTTACCAGATGGGTTGCTAACTGGCTCACTGATAGAACCCACTCAGTCAAAGTAGGGGAAGCCACCTCTAGTAGTAGAACCGTAATGAGTGGTGTACCCCAAGGATCGGTCTTGGGGCCTCTACTGTTTGGGATATACTTTTCTGAGGTGCAAGTCAAAACCAGTCATCTGTGGCTGACCAGTTCTGCAGATGACCTCAAGCTGGGCACTGTCTTAACCTCCCAAAGTGACATGAACATCCTCCAAGAGGGCCTTACCCAAACTAATGACTGACGCCAGAAGCATGGTCTCAAACTGAATGCCAAGAAATGCATCATTATCCCCTTTGCGGAAAATGTCATCCCCACTAATTATGACATTAATAACAATGTACTAAGCATGCAATTAGTCATGAGGGACTTGGGAACCCAGGATGAGAACAACCTGACTTTTGACCACCACGTTGCCTCAGTTGTATGGAAGGCTTTCTACATGGCCCACCTTATAAATAAGGGTATTTCATCCAGAAACAAGGAGGTCATAACATCCCTGTACTCTTCCCTTATCAGACCCACTATTAAGTACAATGCCCCTTTTGGCATGTACCTTGCCAAGCACATGCAGCAGGTCGAGAGATGACAGAGGTTCCTGACCAGGAAAATCCAGGGTTTCAAACACCTATATTATACAGATAGGCTAAAAGCCCGGTCCTTCTACTCAGTCTCATACAGAAAGCTCAGAGGTGACCTGTGTCTGGCATACAAGGCCATTTCACACCCAGTCTTGATAGTGTTGCTGCATATCCATAAAACAAACTCCACTCATGCAACCTGCATGCAAGGCCTTAACCTGGTCTGTGACATTAATAGAACTTGTTGGCAGGATAGATTTTTGTTCCAAATACTCCCCCATCTGTGGAATAGACTCCCTCTCTATGTCAAGCAGAGTACTTCTCTAAGCACTCTTTAAGAGGAACTTGGATGACTGGATGGGAAACAGAAAATGTACCCCTGGGATTCCACCTATGCCCCTGCTGGACAAGGAAAACAGGTGCTGCCTTTGATGGAACATGGGTGAAATTCTTGGCTAGGCTTATAAGGGCCTCTGTGCCAATAGCCTACTATCATCATATGAACCTATAGACCTATAGTTCATAGAAAGTGAGTATCAAGATGTTAATGCTACAAAAAGAGCCCTGATAGGCAGCCAACAGAAATCTGTCAAGACCTGTGTAATTTGGATAGTTCTCTCGACCGCAGATGTGTAGCCTAACTACCAAGTTCTATACCCTTGTAAGTACTGTAATCTAAAGGGAGGAATAATAGTGATTTTGCCAATGGTAACAAATTCAGTCTTGTCTGATCCAAACAATATCCTTTAAATGAAAATAGAATGCCTTCACAACAGTCAAAAACTGGTCACAAAGTACAATGCTGCCATCAAGAGTCACTCACCGATAACCTATGTATAAAATAAATTTCAGCCGATTGTTCCCAAAAAGCATTAAAGAAACAGGGTGTGAAGGATTACTTTGAATCAAATTATTTAGGCTAGCAGATCTAGGAGACTGTCTTTCTCTGGTCCTCTCCCTGTGGATGGAATAAACACACCTTGTTGAAGTTTCAAGTAGTTTATTCAGTTAAATAAGTAGATGGATGAGTAAGTCCTCTACTATGCTTCTATGTTAATTTGGCTCATGAGGTACTAAAAAAAGGCAGGAAGACTGTGGACCCTAGTCTGTTTCTTCCTTGGGTGGGGCACCCTCATCAGTGCAAGTGAAAGAGACTTCACATTAAAGCCATCACAAGCTTCATGCACTTTAAGGAAACATGAGGCTTGAAAAACAAAATTACAAAAGTAAAGCACAAGTAAGAGATCCCTGAAATACGTAAGTCTCATTCCAGCGACATAGGAACGATTTCTGAGAAAATAACCAAAAGTAATCCTTAAGTGATATGCAAAGAAAAGTGATGATTCAACAAGTAGATAATTTACATTAAATATCAATAAAACATATCATCGGAATTGCCAGCTGTTATGCATATAATAATAATCACTGCATGAGTTAAATCCAATAGCCAGAAAATCCAAAGAAAAATATAACTCAAGCAGTTATGTGCATCTAACCTCTAGTCAGAGGGTAGTACATGTTACTAAAGCATCTGTAAATATTATTGGGAATTGGTCCACTACAATATAGAGTATCCGTTGTCCAAGATGGCGGTCGCCTAGTGTGCACCCTATACGTGTCGCTCCTCAAACAATGACTATCACCGACAGTAAAAAGAAGCTTTTAGGATAAGTGTTTCCACAGTTCTTGGTGCTAAAAAGAAATCGGAAACCTCATTACAAAGACTTGGCCTCTTTGTACAATAATTAACGAGTGAAACTCTCTATTTTTTATAAATTAACTTTTCTTGGCCTTCGAGGCATATATCATGCGCCTACAAGTGACCGTTACTTTTATCTTGACTCCACTGATACTTTTGTGCTTAGGCATGGCTGGTAACCCTGATAATATGGAGACATAAACCACAAAGGCCAAATTCTCCTCATTGTCATCTCCTGAAAAAGAAGCAGGTTCAAAAAGACTTAGAACCACAAAACAAGTCGTCAAAAATACAAAAAGTGGCGCCAAAGAGAAAAGTGAATCGAACTTCCATCTCAAAGATCTGAAATTGGCGCTACAACCTATTCATACAGCCATTTAAGGTTTTGCAGACCAACTTACAGACTTTGGCAAATCTTTAAAAAATATAACCGAAAGGTTAGATATTATTGAAAGTAAAAATCACTCCTTTGAAATACAAATAGAAACTATTAACAAAGATTTGCGGGCCAAAGATACCTTGATCAGTGAAATGCAGAATAAACTGATAGACTTAGAAGCAAGAAGTCGTCGAAGTAACATAATAATTAGAGGTTTGCCTGAAATTTATGATGCACAAAACTTACTTAAGATCACCAAACAGATTTATCAGGTACTATTGGGTCTAGGTAGCAATAATGAAAGTCTAGTAGTGGAAAGGGCCCACAGAGCCGTCAGGTTACTTCTTCACCTAGGCTTATATATACCAAGTTATTGAATTACCAAGACACTCAGAAAATATTAGAAGCAGCCAGAAAGCAAAGAAACATTGAATGGAACAAGAACAGACTATCTTTTTCACAGGACTTACCACCTCAAATCAAAACCAACAGACAAAAGCTAGCCCCATATTGTGCAGACTTAATTAAAAGAGGTGTCAAATTTCAGATGCGCTACCCCAATACGCTATCCTTTACACATAATGACATAAGATATGCAGCTAGCACCTCGCAAGAAGCGAAAGACATATTTTTAAAAATATTCAAAGTTGTACCTGATGCAGGTTTGAAGGTCAAATGACAGTCAGTGTATTTGTGTTGCTTAGCTGCCTACTTGGGAAGCAAAGCTGCTTCTTGAGATGCGACTTTGACATGTCTTCAAATATAAACGGATTTCTACAGCATATACATTGCATAAGGCAAACTTTATAGGCATCTTATGGTCCCTTTCTCCTTTAGCCAATCACTTGTATTCTATGACGGCTTTTAGCTGTCAAACCTTGGGGAATTTTTGATTTAGAAATACAGTTACGCATGAGACTACTAAAGCTACGTGAACATCAGTCAGTCATACATATTAAAAGAGTGTATAGAGACTTAAAAAATAGTTATCGACTCAACAATAGTTTAATATTCACTGACTTGGTATGTCATATGAAATATGAATATTTACCTCTAACCAAATCTTTTTGTGCTATTGTTATAGCAATGTCAAGTTCTTTATACCTGTCGATAAAGGAAGACTTTCAGATGCTATTAGCATAACAAATGAAGCTCAACTTTATTCGCAATTCATGAGATTTCTGGTCTGGCGGAACTGGATTGTATTCCAATGTTTAGCTTCTTCTACTAATTTTGTTTGCCTTAACTAAAAGGACAAATGAAATGCAAGGATGTTACAATTATACAGGATTAAGACTATGTGGTCTCGGAAGACTAGTGATTAGCACTCGTCTTAGATATAGTGATTTTAAATATGCCATAGTAAACATATTTATACTATTATAAAATGCCATATTTAGTAGAATCAGTCATATATTATTTTTCACTTATCCAGGAACATATATAGCTCAATTATCCTTAATGTAACTTTAATTTTTATATATAATAATATGGTCAATGTTACTGTTTTGTTACCCTGCATATTTTTACATGGAATATGGGGCAGTGAATATGCAGTATTATAGGGTCATAGAATGACAGCTATCTTGTTTATTATAGTTTTGTATATATGTATAGTGTTACCAAAAATAGTAATAGTCCTTTTTAGGACTTTTTTTAACTTTGTTATAGTTATTTTGTTAATTGTGTTAACCAAAACTACTTATTTGATTCATCTCTATATTCCTTCTCTAGAAAGGGGTGGGTGGGCAGGCACCGGGGTATGTAGGAAGGAATATTGTGAGATCTTTATAACAGTTTTTCTGGGAGGCATCAATATACAACACTATAACTGTAAGGGGGCTAAGTCTTACAATTACTATTGCATCATGTCAAAATTAGACAAGCTCTGTATTTCTTTAGTTATCTTAGTGAATGACTTTAAGAATTGACTCATAGAATGTGAGAGGGTTACATAACAAAAACAAGAGATCCTTATTATTTCACTTTTTATTTAAATCCCAGGCTAATATATGCTTTTTACAAGAAACTCATTTAACTAGAGAAGATTGGGATAAGGAAAAAAATAAGAAATGGATCAAAACGATAATAGCAGCTGGCAATAGCTCGAACTCAAGAGGGGTGGCCATTATAGTTAAAAACAATTTTCAGGGGACTATTACTGATGTGAAATATGATGTAAATGGAAGATGGTGTTACATTATCTCCTGTCTTCATAATAAACCAATCATATTTTTTAACCTTTACAGTCCTTGTGAACAACAACATATTTTCTTCTTACAGATTTATAATATTCTCTCCTCTTTTAAAGATCATTATTATATCATAGGGGGAGACTGGAATGCTTTCATTAATCCTGATACTGACCGCACTAGTAAATCCCCCTCATATAATTACCAAGCATCCATCGCTTTGGAAGAAATAATGCTGGACCTTAATCTTATAGATCCTATTTCTCTCATAAGATATTCTGACAGAAAGGATATTTATACATATTACTCAAAATGTTATAAGGCATGGTCAAGATTAGATTTTTTTCTTGTTTCTAATTCTTTACTACATATGAAAATTGATTATTCCCTAGAGCCCAGATTTCTTTCCGATCACTCTAGGTTATCTCTCGGGATTAGTTTGGTTCCAAATACAGTGCATGCATCTTCATATAATAGTTGGTCACTGAATAACAATTTACTTTCAAACAAAAATATACACAAATTAATAAGTGAAATAATAAAGGAAACATACCTTAATCTGGACACATCAGATATTCCATTAGATATACAATGGGCTGCATGTAAAGCTATTCTCAGAGGTATGTTAATTAATAAGGCATCATATCTTAAAAAACAACATAGGAACAAAGAATTACAACTAAAATTAAAAATTCAAACATTGGAAAATCAATACAGAATAAATCCTAATTCCTCTTCATATGAATTAATATTAAATTCCCAGAAAGAATTACTTTTATTATATCAACATAATCTTACTATATCAGAACAAAGGCTCTTAGCTACATATTCTGAATGGGCACAAGTTCTTTCTAATGTGTTGGCCAGAATAATTAAAGGCAACCAAACCCTTCCTAGAATTTCGCCAATACATTATAATAACAAGATTTACAATATTGATTTGGAAATTATGCAGCTTTTTACATCTTTGTTTTCAAAGGTATACTTTAAGGAAAATAACCCTAGGATTAAACAACACATAGAAAGCTTTACATCCTCTATTAGCTTTCCCAGATTGAATGAACAACAAAAGAACGCACTCTCTGCTCCATTGACTCTTCAAGAAATATCGGAGGCCATTGGTAGGCTCAAGACTAGCAAATCTCCGGGTCCAGATGGTTTTACACCTGAATTTTTTAAAACCTACACATCTGTGCTAACACCCCTTCTTCTAAAAATTTTCAACTATATAAAGATACATGGTATAACAGACTTACACTGGAACACCTCAAAAACTGTTCTAATCTTGAAAAATAACAAGGATAAAACTGATCCTAACAACTAAATACCTGTTTCCTTGATTAACATTGATATTAAAATCTTAGCTTCTTTACTTGCATATAGACTGAAAAAAATCTTACCATTCTTGATCTCTTTCGACCAAGCGGGCTTTATGTCACATAGACATGCATGGGACAATACCTTGACAATAGACTCGCTTATGCATTTTACTAAAAGTGACATAAATCCGCTATATGCTCTAATCCTTGACGCCTCCAAGGCTTTTGATAGAGTCAATTGGGATTTTCTTTTTCATATTATGTCCTGCTTCAATATACCTACTTCTTATATAGATCTGATTAAAATCCTATACAAAGATTCCTCTACCTTTTTATACATTAATAGAAACACATCCAAATGCATAAAAATCACCAATGGTACAAGGCAAGGATGCCCATTATCTCCTTTTCTATTTAACTTATATATAGAACCATTGCTACTGTATATAACACAAAACACTCTTCACAGGATTCCTAAAATTCTTAACACCAAAGTGCTTTTATCTGCTTTTGCAGATGATCCAGTGTTATACTTTCAAACACCTAGCTCAGACCTTTCAAAATTAATCAACTCTATTGACAGATTTTCAGAGGCTTCAGGCTATCAGATTAATACCCAAAAAACACATATTTTTCCCATAAATCCACATGCCCACAAACCATACTTATTCCCTGACTCCGCCTTTCAGATAGTCCAAGACATCAAATATCTGGGGATCCTAATAAACCACAATGATCTTTCCACATTTCAGAACAATTTAGCTAGAGTATGGTCAGCTATATTACTTGATTTGAATAGATGGAAATTGTTAAACTTATCACTTCTATCAAAAGCAGCAATAATTAAAATGAATATACTCCCCAGATTGCTATTTCAATTTAATGCTGTAGATCAGATAATTCCTAAGTCTTTTTTTTTCCAAAATTAATAAAGTATTAGCCAGCTTCTTATGGTTTCCTAAATCAGTAAGAATTTCTTACACTAATTTAATCTCTCCTAAAAGCAAGGGTGGTATAGGTCTTCCGAACTTTTATCTTTATTATTTGATTATTTCGGCTAATAAACTATTATCTATCTTGAATATTAACGCTGAGAGATATAACCATTATCCTATTTGGACAAAATTATGGTACCAATACATTCTAACCAAAAATATCAACCCATCAGCTCTTCCTTTTCTTTCTATAGAAGTCATAAATAGTTTAAAAATTCCTAACTCTCTAAAACAAAAAATCAGCGCTTTTCAAGAGCTGTTAAAACTCATTAATCTAGACAATGCATCTCAATTATTACAACCCCTACACTTAAATCCTAACATTAATATGGACAACATACCTTTTAACCTTTCAAGTTTTCCTCTGGTTAAAAATCTTACTGTCTGGGATCTGATGCAACATAAAGATGAAACCCTCACAAATATACGTAAAACTCTTAATGTTAATGCTAATTATATAACCATTTTATGTCAATTGAGAGATATAGTCAAGTTCAAATTTGTCCATATCAAGATAGACAAACAGGATCTTACAAATTATGAGGTGGTTATACAAACCCTTACACTTCCAGAGAAAATGTTATCTAAATCTTATAATCTCATAAATCAGATAACTCATAATACAGATTGTCTCTTTTCTAAATACTGGGACAAACACAACCCTCAAATATCTGTAAATCAGAAACTCTCAGCTATCAAGAATACACTGGAGTACTCGCCTTTCAAAAAACCTTTTTACACTCAACTAATGATTAATAACAATGCTTATTGCACTCCTTCTAAACTTAATAGATTTGATGCAAATAAATCGGCCTCATGTTCTTGCTGTTCTCACCCTAATGCAGATCTTCTACATATTTTATGGTCTTGTCATCATTCACACAAACTTTGGACTTCCCTAAAAGTCCGTTTACAGAAAATGGGATATCATAAATCCACCCTATCCTGGGAGGTTGCAATACTACATATACCCAATACTTACCTTTCCAAATTAGATACACAAGTGCTAATTTACATATGCACACTTAAAAAACTCTACATTACCCAAAACTGGTTAGATCGTACTAAACTGAATTGGAATAATTTTAAAACCTTGGCTTGCTCATATATCATTGCACAGAAAACATTGGTGAAAAGTCCCAAGAAGTTGACTCATATTAATAAAGCTGTGGAAAAAGTTTTACATATTATTAATAGTGAATAATAGGCTATTCTCCTTTTGGGATTCTTAGACCCCAGTCACCTTTATACTTGCATACCTGCTCTCAATTAGATTTGTACCTATAACTGCTATGCCTCTTGGTTAACACTTGTACATGATGTATGTAGTTATTGTATGTTATATGGTATTATTGAGACAGAATATCTAATTTACATAAGCTCTATTACCATAACTATCTCCTAACACTTCATTCTTAATATGTATTTTAGTTTTGTTGTTGTGGTGTTTGTATCTCAATATTCAAAATTCAATAAAAAGTTTTTTAAAAAAAAAAACAATATAGAGTATCAGCCATGCAGTTCAGCAAACCAATACAAAGTCCTAAGTCTCTCAACTTAGCAAATCTAACCCAGGTAAAGCCGCAAATTAACAGTACTTCCACAGAAAAATCCCCAAAAAAACCAGCAGAGATGGTAACACCTGCCCTAATTTCAACACTGCTATTACTGGTCTAAGACCAATAAGGTCAAAAGGCAAAATGACATGAAGCAAGACAATTCATAAAAGAGGTTATGGTCAAACAGTATAAACAAAATAAAAGTTCTGTGTAAATGCAGACACTCCAATAAAATACAGCTTCCAGTTTAACCACTGTGTAACTGCAAAAGTGCTTATGCAGATGGGACACCATAAGCTATCACACCAGCTCCCAGCAGCTCTGAATTCAAATGCCCAACACTTTAACTCCAGCCTATAGCATATTTTTGTATATTTCCAATTACATCCATAACTCCTTATGGCTTGGACGCCAACTACCAATGGCATTTTGTTTGTCCAGTTCTGAAAATTGCAATATAACAGTAAAGAATACTTTTCTGTATATATGTTATATCAGCACCTAAAACCAAGTTGAACTTCAACCTAACCCTGAGAAAATTTAGAATATTTGAAATTCTTTCTATATTTAAATATGATATGATCTTTTCAATTGCAAAATACATTATTCCAGCCAGGTATAATGTTGTCTTTATCATAATTTATATTCCAGGCTGAATTTTCTCCTGGTAACCACAGAAGGTTCTATATATATATATATATATATATATATATATATATATATATATATATATATGGTTCTACCTGACATAGCCGAAACCACACAACACCGACAACCACATCACCGACAGTCCATAAACACGAAACCACACATAACCGACAACGAAATAACACACACACACACACACACCCCATACACTGCACACACCACAATAACAATTATTAAAAACACACACACACTCACACACACACACACACACACACACACACACACACACACTAAACCTTACCTTATATATATCTCACACACACACACACACACACACACACACACGCACGCACACACACACACACACACACACACACACACACACACACACACACACACACACACACACACACAAATTCTGTTTAGTTCAAATGAATTTTAGATATATAAGGATAGTCATCTTGTAGACAGAGGGAAATTATATTTTGTTGACATTTGTAGTTCTGAAATAAAATTATTTGAAAAAAAAGAATGAAAATGCAAGGCCACACACAATAAATTGCTACATAAAGATTTTGCCTCTGTGTTTTGAATTAATTTAGCCATGGAAGGTAACAGGAGTATAGACATCTACCTGTTTTTGATGGAATGAGCATACTATTGTTTTTGTTTTAATGGACATTATTTCCACAGGTAAAGGAATCATGACAGCAGGTCATTTGTCATCTCATTTAAATGACATTCATGGGATGCAGCCATTTAAAAATAATAATGACAAAAATGTTTTATAAGGCTGTTTCACTTCATCCCTCATTTTTAGCTTTTCACTTGCACATCCCCATTACTCATAAAGCTATATTAGAGATTGCTCTTGAGTTGAAAGAAGCAGCTCTGTTTTGATGACTTGATGATTTTACAATATGCTTACTGCTTCCACTGGCAAAAACGTCTGAATTCTTGTTGACATTTTTTTTTTGTTTGTTTTTGTTGTTCTTGTTGTTGCTGTTGTTGATTGACTTTTGTGACCTTCATGGGAACTGTCATTACGGTAGCAAAGGTATCTCTGTAGAGAATGTCAACTTAATGTGCTATTTTATGGATGAGTGATTTAAAAAAGGACTTAGATTAATAGTATTTCTGTAGTGATAAAAAAAAATCAAGGCATATAGTTCTAAGATGTACCAGAGTTTGTAAGAGCATAAGCTAATTATTAAACCACGTTAAGGATTATCACTGATGTCTAAAAAAAATAAGAGTGGACAATTCTACCCTCCCTCAGGGTCACTAAAGTGATCTCTTGCCAGGAGACTTCTGTCTGTGTTGGTGGTGATGTCATCTGGAACTGATTACATGCTGTCCAGTGTTGGTATTCAAATTTGTCTACCCTATTCTTCACAGAGAGAAGGAACATATAATCTCACAGGAAGCAAAGGCAATTAACTTTGGGGAGATAACAGCTGCAGCACTCTTCCAAAGTTAAAGATTTCTCCATGGATGAGAGGATGACATCGTTGCATAAGCCATGTTACTTTGAGTTTAATAACTAAGATTTCTAAGAAAGCTGAGCACAGTTTAGTGTTAGAATAACCAAATGTGTCATCTCAATATTTATTTATTTTATTTATTTCCAGTTTGATGACCGGGGATATCCCAGGGAGCCCGTTTTTAGTGGAGGCCCAGGGAGAAAAGCTCCGCATTACATAGTGTAGTTACAGATACAATTATAGTGAAAAAAACACAATTACAAATAAATTTTATAATAACAATTAATAAATAAATTATAAATATAATAAATAAATAAATAATAAAAATATTAAAATATAAAAAATAAAATGATAAATAAATACATAATTGTCAAATAGCCCACAAGAGTATTACACAGAAGAACTTTGGCACCAGATGAGACTTGGCTCATGAAGCCTGGCACTGCCATGTGTTATGTTGGGTATGAATGAAATAGTGGAAGTATGCCAGTGTGTGTATATTTGCATATCTTTGTACTTTGTAAAGATTTATTGGGTGAGTGATATTTAGGGACAAGGGTTGATTGGCTTCCCTCCAAAATCTTCATAATTTACACCAGTAGGATTTGACAATTGCAGGAGTAGTTGCCGTTTGATAGTCTAAGGTTTATTTAATTATAACATCTATGTCCCGTTTAGGCTAGAAGTGACTCCCGTCAGAGTCCTTTATATGTAGGACTAGATTTCATTGCATAGGTTAACCAAGTATATCTGATTACTTGCATTTTAGGAATTCTAAGTAAGGAATGTTATCCTGCTCTTGCATTTTGTTGTTGTAATACATGCTTATTCAAGTTACAAGAAGGTAAATGTGGGACCTGTCAATAACGTTGAACTTGAACATTAGCTAACATTCCTTCACGGTGAGCCTAGACAATCAGTAGTGAGAAATAGTTTAAACGTAGCTTTTCTGAATGCTTAGTACTATAGGACAGTGGAGTTTGGCAGCACTACAATGTTATGGCTTCCTTCTAGACTGGCAGTCAGTGTAATATCTAGACAGTGTTCATCAAAGGAAATAGGCTAGATCTAGTATTTATTCTGAACACATGAATAAGCCTATAAAGATAAGGAACAAGACTGTACCAGTTACATTTATGACATACAGTGAATAGCATTATATGCTCTGATACAAAATTCTGTGCCTTTTATAAGTTAATTCCATATGTGCTAATTGATGATACTTTTCCTGTCAGAGATGGTATTATCTATTGCTAGGAAGGCACTCTTCCTGTTCTTCCTTTTTAGCTAGATGGTCACAGCTGAAAGAATGAGAAGCTTGATATAAAAATCTTGAAAGATCCATCATTATTGATGTTTTGATGCAGGTCTACAAGACAATAAAAGTATTTAGGCCAGCCAAATAGAGTACTGTGATAGGTCCACCCCATTATACAGTCTGCTTAGCATCACATGAACTAAGGTTACCATAGCAGTTGAGGCGGTAATCTGTGTTGAAGCAGTTCCAGCAGAGATTTAAACAAAGCATTGTGGCATTGAAAATGATATTAGGGTGGACATCCATTGCAGGGTAGTGCTTGTAGATGTCAGATACCATAGCAGGCATAGTCAACGAGTGGCTATCAAGGAAAGAAAAAATATGAAATATAATTTAAGAAACTAAGTATATGCCTTGTTGTTAGGAAATGCTGGGAAGTGGAGGTTATGACCGTCACCTATCAGGACTAATATAGCATAAGGCCCACCCTGCTATGGTGAAGCAGAATGCGATAGAACATGTTGTTAGGAATGGCTGGGGTGCCTTCTGTGTGGAATGTGCATGTCCTCCCTATGGTCTTGTGGGTTTCCTCCTGGTACTCCTGTTTCCTCCCACATTCCAAAGTGCTTCTCCCCAGGCCTCCTCTGAAAATAGGCTCTCTTCCTAGTCAGACTTTCCCGGTCAACAAATGTTAAATAAATAAATGATCACAGGAAACATTAGATGACCTACACATGAGGAATGAGAGAGAGAACGGGGGATGTGAGGGATAGGTTACATGGTTTAATACTAACCATAATGCTGTATCATAGGGATGACTAAGTAATGATGGTGTACCACGGTTCTCATGTGATAATAACATAATCTGTATGATAAACTATCTGGAAATGCAGGTGATGGCAGCCTAACCAGTAAAAGGGGAATAATTACATACCTTTCAGGATAGGCAAGCAGTACTGCTACAAGGGAGATTGCTGATACTTAATGATACAGGCCCAAAAGAAGCAAGCAGGTTTAATAGAAATGTCTGTACCAGTTCTAAGATATCACACAAATTAAAAATAGATCAGTTAAGCAGTGCACAATGCTCTGTAAATGAAATAGTATTGTGAACTGTAGGAGTTACTTTGTAATACATAAATATTTGGTGGCTAAGATGCACAGAACTAAGCAAAGGAATTTTAGCCTACACTATTAACTATGGGGAATTGAAGTTTGGTTGAAGAAAAAAACGTAATTAGAAAGATCAGCAGGGTAAAGAGAAGTGGTTAGTTTGACTCTAAAGAGGACAACAAAACTTATAATGTGGAACAGTGACATGGTGTAGCTTTTATTACAAAAAAATAGTGTAAAGGCAATAGTCCGATATGTTTTTTTATTGGTATGCATTTACTATTATATGCCGTTAGATGTTACTAAGCTGGGTCTGTGGTATAGTGAGTTGGAGCCTCAAATATGACCAGTGTGACCTGGATTCACCTAGCAAGGTGGCAGCTGAAGAGTCAGCTGGGGGTGAATGAGTAATGTAGTGATATTTTACAAACTTACATATCCTGGGGGTGAGGATGACAGCCCCAGTGATTATACTAAGAAGGCATGAATCCTACATTTGCAAATACTAGGGCAGACAATGACAGATGTTCTTAGCTTCAACGGCCTCATCTCATAGCACATCTGTTGTGCTGTAATGACCTTATCTCATTGTACATCTGCTGTGCTGTCCGGGAATGGGTTAGGCCACAATAACATAAAAAATGTCTATGACTTGAGTATGGTGCTCTATTTCAATGCCTCAGTCCCTTTATTAGAAAATGAGAAAGACCATCAGATGAGGTCAAGGGGGTTAGGAGTGACTGATCTCTGAGATTGAGGAGATGCTCTTGACGCAGTGATGGATGGATGCATAGAAGCCAAAAATGCTAAACAAAGGATTTTGTGGGGTGAAAGTAAAACAGTTGCAAATCTCTGTGGAAGCAAATGTATGCCACAGAACATCACATCAAATTCCCTAACATAAAGGGGCTAACAGACCTAGGGGTACATGCTCTATTACATTTTACTGAAAGAGTAATAATTCAATGGTTTAAAACTGTCATTGAGGTACGTAGTGTTCAACATGTGAGTCAGTGATGTCATTACAGTTACCTGCTGCACAATTTCTTTTCATGCCACCTCCCCAGTTTGCAGCAGTACGTTCCACGGTATAGCAACAGCAGAAAAAGTTCAGGTATGAAATGCTGAAATCCCTCACCAGCAGCTACAGCACCAGAACCATCCACAAATGATAGGAAGATTATGGCACCATGCCAAAACAGCAGCACTGGGGGTTTTATTTACTTATTTTTGCTCAGAAAATCTGATTTCTCTTCTGCTCCTATAGCCAGCTCACTTCCAAAAATTAAATCATGTCTAGCAAATCAGGAAATCTGAAGAAGTTTAATTATTTATGTGTGTTTGTTAAGACGAGTAGAGACTGATTCATATAGACTGTCTTCACGGTCAGCCTAGGAAAATTGTTTAATTAAAAAAATTGCTTCCAAACTAAAGGGTAAAAAGGTCACTCAGATAACCCAAGAAACTGCAAGAAAATCCCAGCCAAGCTAGAATTTTCACTGTGTGAAACCTTAAACATCCTGTAATGGCGGCCCATAGGATATATGCAAATTACCCTTAATGACATCAAGTGATTCAGCTACACAGCCAACCCCAGTGTATCAAAAAATTCCAACCGTTCTTAATGAAATACTGACCCTGGTTCAACACCATTGCTCTACTTCCAAATTCTAAGCCTCTTCTGTACTCTTCTACAAGTAATGGACGTGTTTAAAAATAAATTGTTGAGTTGTGATTGAAGTTCATATATAAAAGGAATGTGAACATTAAAAACATTGTAGAAAGACCATGCAAGGTACAGAAATGACATGGAATATCTAAATGTGGTAGTTGTACACATAGGCGATACATTTATGATAATGTAAACAGCATAACAACATATACTAAAACCCTATGTAACAACTACAGATGTAATTGTAAGGCTGTGTTATATTACTATGTGTGCATCTTGGAACAGTTTTTATGTGAGCAAAACTGAAGGACACCTAAGAACTGGAATTGTCGCCTCACAGTAAGATGTTGTCCTGTTCGATTCTCAGCTAAAGCGTCTTCTGTGTGGAGACATGTGTGAATGGGAATACCTTCATTGAAGGTTGTGCGTCAGAGCTGGCAACTCAGCATGTAAAAATCTACCGCCAATCATTAGCGGACCGGAGTTCCGCTGTGGCGACCCCTAACCGGGAAAAGCCGAAAGACACAACAAGTATGCAGTTAAGCAAAACGATGTATAAAATACACTCTATAAACATTGCAATGATTGTAGGAATTGTATTTATTTATTTATTTTTTAATTTTATATATTAGAAGAAAAGATTCCGATGCCTACCTGTAGTACTTGTTGCTGGGGCTATCAATTAAACCAAAGAGCTGCAGTGCAATGGCAGATAAAGTTAAATACTACTTCTCCCTAGGACTTAATGACAACATGTCATTAAATGGACTGCTGTAATTAAAATCTATGGATATTTAAACAGGTTTTTAGTGCAGGTAATTAAATATCTCTCTCTCTCTCTCTCTCTCTATATATATATATATATATATATATATAAAGAGAAAGAGACAGAGATTAACTTTTTTTTTGCATACATGATATTTATATTATTTTTAGTCATATTTTTAATAATATTTACAAAGAAAATGTTTTTATTACTACTAGTAGGTTAACATCTTAAGGCACAAGAACTTTATTGTTTAATCTGTTTTAATTACAGCTATTTTTTTTCTTGGATGTTGTTATGATATGATACTTTTGTAATATAGTTTATGGGCTGTTAAAATTATGGGTAATTATCTGAAGAAGTCCTCAAATTTCAGGACAAAAGCACTTTTTAAAGTATTGAATTTTTTCCCTGTGGTTGGATGCCATGTTTTCCAAGATCTCTGAAAAAATTACAGTATCAGTAACTGCAAAGGAAAGTGAGGTTAGTCTATTACCATCAGCATTCATGTAACAGGGGATGCCAGATGCTTTATCTGACAGTGGTCGATAGTATACAAGTACATGAATTCAAAAGACTGGTGCAGATGTAGGAATTCATACATACAATGCCTGATGCACCTTCTCAGCTCAATTGTAACTGGAAACTGCAATTTAGACAGTAAAGTATCTAATGAATAATAGCTATTGAAAAACTAAGAGACTGTTATTTTTTCAGTTATTCCCATATCCCCAGGGTCTTTGCCTTACCAACCCATGCATGGGTCTATGCCAGAACATTGACTCTTCAAAAAAGTTGAACTTCATATGGTTGAGATCATATGACTGACTTTCCAAAAGGTCAAACAAGACAAAACAAAAACAATCAATGTTTTTGCACTGGGGAAAGCCTCTCTGTCCCACCCATGATGGGGGGGGGGTTGTGCCTCTCCACCCCCTGCATATTAAATGTACCAACTTTGAGATCACATCACAGTGAGTAAAAGGGTAAATTCCCTCATCCCACTGTACCCTGATCTCCATATAAAAGCTTCAGTGTTTTGGAAAGTCGATCATATGATCCCGAGCATAAGATGTTTGACTTTCTGAAACATTGATCTTCCTGCATACATCTCTTGAAGTAAGAATTATGTACATTCAACCCAGGTGAAAGCTCTATAGCCCATTCATTCTCTTTCTGGAAAACTTTATCAACCTATACATTTTAAAAACAGGTAAGATGTCTGAGGTAGGGATTAAGCCAATCTACAGGACCAACACACTCCATTCTTAACCCTCTGGAGTTCATATACACTGTAACAGCTCTTTTGCACTCCTTAGTCATTGATCCTGGTACGTACCTGAAAAAACATTGTCCAGTGGGCTTGTCCCATTTATAAAAGTTTTATTTTTTATTTCTTTTTTATTTAAATGCATGCCTTCACAGGCATGTCTTCCCTTGGCTTTAGAACTATGGAATCCAAACAGCATATGCTCAGCAGGCATGTGACTTTGGGAGAAATACACAGTGCTCCTGCTTGCTTTCACCAAAGTGGCAAACTGAACCCACCTCCCTCCTTCCATACTGAGTGAGATACCAATGACTGCTTACTTCCATTCCTCCAAGCCTGTCCCCTACATTGTCTATGTAGTCCATTGAATCTAAGTCATAGTCAGGACTTCATTTTGGTTTGTTAAAGGTTGGGCTCTGTTATTATACAATTTTGGTTTATAGAACTGCTGCATTGTAAACACATTAATTTCCTAGAATACTCCACCCTTGCATATCGGGGAGGCCACGGTGGTGCAGTGGTTAGCATTGCTGCCTCACAGCAAGAGGTTCTCCGGTTCGATCCTCGGCTGGGGTGCCTTCTGTGTGGAGTCTGCATGTCCTCCCTGTGGTCGCGTGGGTTTCCTCCGGGTGCTCCGGTTTCCTCCCACATCCCAAAGACATGCTGCAGGTGGATTGGACACTCTAAATTGGCCCTAGGTGTGCGTGTGAGTGTGCCTTCTGTAGAAGGTTGGGCGCTGGGCTGGCAACTCGACACCGTCAAAACTCCACTGCCATTCAATGTGCGGACAAGGTGATCCGCTGTGGTGACCCCTATCCGGGAAAAGCCGAAAGAAGAAGAAGAAGACTCTACCCTTGCATATCGAGCTGAGTTTCCATTAGGAACCTTTAAAAGCAGTCTGGTTCTTTGGATGGGTGCTAATGTTTTACCTGGGCCGCATGGGGATAATATAATTAATTGAGGGCCTCTGTTAACTTCCCACCAATAATGAGTGATATGGTTGATCTCCTTGATGGCCTCCTTGGCTTTATGCTTGGTAAGAATCTAGCTTATCAAGCTATAAAGCAGATTGTTTAGTTCAACTGTATTTCTTATCACAGCAAAATCAAGATAAAATAAAGCAAATGTTGGAATGAAATCAGCAAACGTTGGTGTACTAATCTGGCAGAAGTTTCAGGTGTCCGGATATCCAACCTGGAAGCAAACTAAGAATTAAAAAGGCATGGGAAATCCACAGCAGGAGTCCACAATTTTTGGATAGCAGCTGAATCAAATTCTTCTGAATGTGGATAAGAAAATAAGCTATATGGAAGAAGCTGTACATGTCGGTACAAGAAAATATATTTCAAAGTCAAACTATCAAGAAAAAGAATGATAACTGGACACACCACAAGTCCTTCCACAAGAGAATAAAGAATTTTTAAACTAACATAAATGAGAGTTTCAAGGAGAAACTTTAGTGCTTATTTCAAATTGAATAACAAAAGTTCAATGTAAGAAATACTGTTAAAATTTCCTGTTATGGTAAAATGTTGATGATACCAGTCAGAAGCTTGGTCCTTTCCAGAGAAAGACATGACTATAAGGAAGAAAAAGTTGCATTCTAATTTTTCTCCTTGAATAT
>NC_056739.1:1892284041-1892384041 GCF_019279795.1 Protopterus annectens | reverse complement strand
GACATTTATATACATGCACATGTATATATATATATATATATATATATATATATATATATATATATATATATATATATATATATCTACATGGTTCTACTTCTGTTTATTGAAAACTCATATTTTTGAAAAACAGAAGATCGAGTGCACTTTTGCGAAAGCCAATTCACCTTAGCGGCAAAAACAATTAAATAAACAGTAAAAACACATTTTTGTAGGTGGGCAAGCCCCCCTGTGCCACCATACCCCCACTACTAAAATTTACTTACTACGAGATTGCACTACAATGGGGAAAATGATATATTTCCTTATCCCCTCTGTACCATGCCTCAGTGAATCAGCTTTTGTCTAAGTGCACTTTCACTAAAGTGGGCTTGTTCTTCTCTTTTTTCAAAATGTGAGATTTTGATAAACAGAAGTAGACCCATCCATATACATCTTTATTTATTTAACATTTATTTGCTTTGAAAGTCAGACTTGGAATGAAGCCAATTTTCATCAGTGGCCTGAGGAGAAACACTCCAGATCCATGTCTTTGTAACATGGGAGGAAACCTGTGCACCCAGAGGATACCCACATGAATGCAGGGAGGACATGCATACTCTGCACAGAAGGCACCCCAGCTGAGAATTGAACCAGAGAACCTCTTGATGTGAAGTGACAACACAACCACTGGATACACACACACACACACACACACACACACACACACACACACACACACACACACACACACACACACACACACACACAGTGGATATAAAAAGTGTACACACGCCTGTTAAAATGCCAGGTCTTTGTGATATAAAAAAAAAAGGAGACCACAATAAATCATTTCAAAATTTTCCCACCTTTAATGTGATCTATAACCTCTTCAAGTCAAACTTGGGGGCCTGTAGCTAGCTATGATATGAATAGGGGTCCTATGAGTGGTTAACTGCACCTGGAGTGTTTCTTGTGCATCATACTGTTTAACCAGCCTGGAGGTGTGCATGTCTTTTATATATATATATATATATATATATATATATATATATATATATATATATATATATATATATTTCAACTCCACCTCCTTTTGCTTTGCTACCCACAATTTGGGGTCTGAATGTATGACAGGATGAGTAACCTGTTATGACTGGTGTGTTGTCTGCAGTTTTGAACCAGGTTTCTGTGTCAGCATCTTCCAATGTTAAGAATACTTGCAATGATTGCAGTTTCATATTTAGACTCCTAGCATTTAGCAGCATGACCTTTAATTTGTGTTTTGATTAAATTTTCATGTTGGTAGTTTAACCACGTGGCTTTGCCTAAAAAAGGCACAAATTGGGAGGCAAGAGCCTTTGCCAGGAGCCTGAAGACCAAGGGAGAAAGATGCAGGCCATCTCTGGCAAAGCACCGAGGTTTGTCATTCATGTCTTCCCAAGCTGTCAGGTACTGGAACCCTTTGGAATGACACTAGAAACTAAGCCAATTGTTAAAGTCAATAATTTTCTGTTTGTACTGAGGCATCATTATGGGTGATGGTAGAATGCTGCTTAAGGACAGGAGCATACCTGTCTGGGACACATATTCAGCGAGCTCTATCATGTCTCTTTTCATGTAGTCCAGGAAGGTACGTCTCAAGTCATTCATGCCAACATGGACTATGACAGAGTCATAACAGTACCTGTTGTTGAAAGATTTGAGTGCATGTGTGATATGGCGGATTCTGCACCTGACAGACAGCTGACCATGACCTTCTCCTTATCAACCTGGTGAGAGGCACATCTGTGTGTCTCACAATAGAGTCTCCTAACTAATATGTTTGGTTTATGTTTATGCCTTAGTGGCTGTGAGACACAGGTGTGTGGACTATGTGTGTAGGTGTGGTGGGCAGTGGAGCTCACGTCTGTTTTTGCCTCAGCCGTCTCTTTTGTTTGAGTATGTTTTTGATGAGGACCTCCACATATGTGGGTGTGTGTTGTGTAGGTGTGGTATTTATGCTGACAGCCTTCTCAGTACCAGATATACTGGCTTGTGAGGGAGAGAGCTTTGACTCTAGGAACTTAATGTAATTGCATCTCTCACAAATTGTGTTCCTAGGTGGTAGTAGTAGTAGGTTGTCCGTGTACATGAGGGGATTGCTACACTGTCTCAGGATGCCTATATCAACCAGACTGGCAGGAGAAAGCGTAGGAAATTGTCCATTTATATTTGTCAGAAACTGATGGAAGGAGGCCAAAGAGAGCTAAGAGAGTAAAGGGCTGAAGGTCTAAGAATAGTACTACTAGATGATCACACAAGTGCTACTAAGGAAGAATATGTAGCTGGAATACCTCACAAAGGGTTAAAAATAATGCAGCTGCAGCTCTGGATGCAGCAAATCTCTATAAGACTACACTACTCCATTTTTTTTTAAACATGTTTATTGGTGTTAATATACATTCAATAAAAACATAGTAATTTTTACAATCAGTTAACAAACAGAAAGATTTTAACATTCATAAAACAACAAAAGTATTTACAAAGATATCCACAGGTTAATACATCATCTAACATAACTATAATACATTATAAAGGTTCCAAGTCTTTTTTTAACAAACTTTGTAAAATATCCTACATATTATAACTGGTTGTTTTCCTAGAAGTTCTTGCTTTAATAGTCATTAGTTCTATTTGACGTACCTCTATCAAAACATTTTTAAACTCATTAAAAGAAGGAGGGGTATCTGATATCCAATTTCTAGTTATAATCCTTCTAGCCACTGCTAGAATTGACCATAATAGGGGAAGTTTAATCTTAACACATTTTGGTATAGGGGTATTTTAGACGATTAGTGATTTAGATATTGTAAAATTACCTGTAAAAAGAGCCTGTAAAAATTGTTAATTGATGTGCAATATTCCTTCAGTTTTATACAATCATGAAACATATGTGCCCAGTTAGCATTTATTTCTGTGGTACATCTCTTACATATGTTATCTTTTTTATTAATTTTGCTCATTACTAGAGGGTTGTAGAAGGACCTGTGTAAGAATTTCCAGGCATAAAGTTTCCATTTAATTGAGGAAGATGTTTTAGAATCAGATTCCAGTATATGACTTTTATCTTGTTGTTCTGGGGATCTCTATTTATGGAATTGAAGTAGTTCCAGTAATTTTCTGGACAGTTGAAGGTTTCATCTCTAATAATTTTGTGTGTATGAGAAGGCTTGCCTTTATCTGAAACCTTCTGTTGTACATTTAGTATCTTGTAATCTATCAGTATTGGAGCAGATTCTTTAGTTATTGGTGTTATCAAGTCTAGTTTATTAGAAATATATTGTCTGAAAGCCTGCATCTCTAACCAGCAAGTTTCATCCAAATCAAATTCTTGAGTTAAAAAAATCTAGATTTTTAACTTTATTATCCTGCAGCATCTGATGCCAGTACAATAAATTATTTTGCCTGAATATTAAAGTTTTATCAGGGTTAGATGATAAGATTATACCTCATGTATAAGTTATGGGAAATAAAATGAAGATCCATTCCTTATATTTGGGATGTTTATATATAAAGTAATGAAAAGTAATAATAATATTTATTAGGTAATTTGATGTGCGTCTCGGTGTTATGGGTACAGTGCAAATTTTTTTGGGTATCCACAATATGAGATTATTTATAATAACATTTTGTGTGTTAGTGATATACTAGTTAATTCCATGCCTATTAATTCCCAATATTTTTCCACATCGCAACGTATGAATTATCAATTAGTAGAGCTACAGTTTTGATAACAGAGGCTATAGAGTATAGATCAAAATCAGGAAAGGCTATACCTCCTTGGACCAATTATTTTTATGTGTCCTTAATGCCAATCTAGGTCTATGAGGTGATCAAAAGAATTTCAACATTAATGTGTTTAATTTTTTAATGATTGTTTTTTTTTTAGGTGGGAGTAGTATTGATTGTATTACATAAAATATCTTTGGGAATATAATAATTTTTATAATTGTAAGTCTTTCTTCCATGGAAAATAGGATATTATTCCAACTTTTAAACAGGGTTTGTATGTTTTCAAGACATTTATTATAGTTATATTGAATAATTGATTTAATATCTCTTGCTAAGATAATTCCTAGATAACTTATTATTTATGATAAGCTTTTTAAAAAATTTTTTTCCTAAATGTATTGGCAGAGTCTTTGTTTTTTCTTCATTAAACATCAGACCTGAGATTTTCTTAAAATCTGCCATTGTGTCAAATAATTACTTTATAAAAGAGTTGTTTCCTGTTGATGTAATTAATACATCCTCAGTGAAAAGCTGAATTTTAGATACTGTATTTTCATTTATTTTAAATCCTTCTATGTCATTATTGTTTCTAATTAAATTGGCCCAGGGCTCAATTATTAGGGTAAATAATAAAGGGGAGAGTGGACATCCCTGTTCAATTCCTTTCAATATGGGTATCTTTTGAGAGACATATGTGCCAATTTTTATGTATGCCAATGCTCCTTTATATAGATTTTCAATCAGATTTACAAATGCATTAGAGAATTTTGTACACCTTAGCAAGATAAACAAGTAGTCTCAGCTCACAGAATCAAAGGCTAAGTTTATGTCAAGGCTATTTAGTGAAAGATCCCTCTTATTTTTATTTGCATAATCTATTAAAGTTAACGTTCTTCTTATGTTGTCAAAAGTATTTCTATTTATAATAAAGTCTGTTTGATCTATGTCAATAATGTTTGGAATAATTGTATTTAATCTGTCAGCAAATATGTTCATAAACATTTTGTAGTCAACACTGAGCAGTGAGATGGGCCTATATGATGAGCATCTTGTAGGATCTTTATTGAATTTTAGAACTGGTGAGATAAAAGTCTATTTCCAAGATGGGGGGATATTAAATTCAGTCTGACCTGCCAGGAAAACATTATGTAGTAATGTGTGGACATTTTTAGAGAATATTTTGTAAATCTTGGGAATTATACCATTGTTACCCGGTGCTTTGTTTAACTTGAGTTTATTTATTTGAGTGACAATGTCTGTATATGAGATGCTCTTATCCAATGACTCAATCTGTTGTTTATTAAGTCTTTTGTTCATGTATGTAGCAATGAATTTCTTTATTTTATCTTTTGGGTTCATATCAACTCTGCCATTTTTTATTTTATGAAAGTAATTGTTAAACTCATCTTGAATTTCTGATAAATTAGAAACATCCCCCCCCGAGGAAAAAATCTCTTCTATATGATTTTGTTTAAGACTTTTTGTTTTATTTTTAAGTTTATTTAAATATTTGGGATTGATTGAATATGTTAGGAATTTATATTTCTCTAGGGTTATTTTAATTTTGTGATTTAAAATTTCTTTGTACTTCTCATTTAATTTATTTATTTCTTCTATAATATTTTTATTTGTGGTATCTCCCTTACTATTGAGCTTAAAAATGTCTAGCTTATTCTGTATGTCTAGAAGATTTTTGTCCCATGTTTTCCTTTTATTATTATACCATCTTATACTTTACCCATATTGATATGATTTCAAAGCGTTTTATATATATATATATATATATATATATATATATATATATATATATATATATATATGTTGTTTGTTGTTTGTCTTTCAGCTTTTTCCAGTAAGGGGTCGCCACAGCGGAACCCCGGTCCACTAATGATTGGCAGTAGATTTTTTTTTTTACGAAATGCCAAGGTGCCAGCTCGACACCCAACCTTCAACACAGGAATGCCCATTTACGCACGCATGCCTTTCAAACGCTACCCAACCACGGGGAGGACATGCAGACTCCACACAGAAGGCACTCCCAAGCCAAGTTGAGAATCGAATGGGAGAACCTCTTGCTTTGAGGTAACAATGTTACCGCTGTATGACCGCGGCATATATATATATATATATATATATATATATATATATATATATATAAAATCAAAATATCCAGTCTAGTGTTTATTTCGAGGAAGTTTTTTGTCTCCTTATGTATAAATTCTTTTGAAGTCTTTTAATTGAGTTAAGTAGGCAGGAATTCTTCTAATCAGGGTATTGTGTGTTACAGTTACCATAAGTTCAAAAGTGATAGAATTGTGGTCTGATATTGGGCAGCAAATGACCATAGATTTATATAAAACATTTACAAGTTGGCCAGAGATCAGAACTCTATCTATTCTAGAGTAAGACTTGTGTCTGTTGGGAAAAAAGTATATGGTAGTGACTTAGTATCAGCCTGATTGTTAATGTCATTCAAATGATATAAGTTAATAAAGTCTTTTAGATGTTTTGCGCTAGCTATAATTTTCCTCTTCCAAAAAGTAGTATCATTATCACATAGAGTACAATTGAAATCACCTGCTAATATGATGTCTTCTTTAGAGTTGAGTATTATTTGATTGAAATGCTGTATAACTGTGGTAATACCTCTGCCTGGTATTCAATATATGTTGATAAATGTAACAATATTTCTATTAATTTGTACTCTAACCATGCAAAACATTCCTTTGTCATCCTTGTATGTCTAAATAATTTTGGGAATATGTATGGATTTCTTCCACAGGATAGCTACCCCCCTTTTTTTTGTGTATGTTCTGAGCTGACTAAAGTAATGTACTTGTTGGTTTCTAGTTTATCTATGTCTTTTTTAAGAAGATGAGTTTTTTGAATAAATGTTAGGTTAGATCTATGCATGTTAAGATATCTGATTAAACTTCTCCTCTTACATGGGTTATTTAATCCATTATTGTTTAGGGAGATCCCTCTCAAGGTTGCTATTTGAAATATATAGCATAAAGCAAAATATGTTTAGTTTATCATTTTTTTATACAGATTAGTAAGCTATTCCCTCCTATAGATGTTAAATTCAACTTGAAATTTTCAACTGATGTAGAGGATATATATTAATAACTAGAATAGCTTATTAACAATAGGAACATTACTAAGTAAATTACACATTTTGAAACATTTTAAAGGAATTGGGATATAACAGGAGATCCAACTCTTAAGAAAGTAAATAGCTCAAATCATGTATATGAGCAAAACCAATTTGACTTATTAAACATTTTTAACCAGATAAATGAGCATCTATTATGTATAACTGTTTTATATAAAAACCTAGTAATAACTGCAATACAACTTGGAAGGGGAATGAGAAGAAAAAAACTGTGTGTGTGTGTGTGTGTGTGTGTGTGTGTGTGTGTGTGTGTGTGTGTGTGTGTGTGTGTGTGTGTGTATATATCTATAGATATATCTATATATATATATATATATATATATATATATATATATATATATATATATATATAGTAAATATATAGTATAGTAAATATATATATAGTAAATATAGGTGCTTTGTGTATACATAGCTTCCCTGAGCTTAGAAATATCTGTTAACTAATGCTTCTGTGACACAATATATTACTCAGATCAAATTATACATTACAATTGTTATGAAGGTAGTAATGTAAATGATTTAAACATATGCAGCCATAGAGATAAACATATATGTATTATCTGCTTGTTCATGAAGCTATTATAGGAGAATTAATTACCAAAGCAAAAACAGAATAGTAAGAAACATTGCATTAATCAAAGGGAAGTCATGACATTATATAGAAAACAGTATGCAATGGCTTCATATATGGTATATATTATATACTAACTTAAAAAAAGATCAAATAACTCTAGTTCTGAATTAAAAAAGTTCAAAATATAACATTATAATACATTGTTTTGCAGCAAAAGCATGCTGTAGTATGTGCATTGAAACAATTGCAGTACCGCTTTTTGTGTAAAGCACCTTTAAGAACATTCTAACTAATATACTACTGAATTCAGCTGCTGCACTTTACAAAACTTCAGTAAATGGGTTAGACAGTAAGATAATGCTTTAAAATTTTCTGTAGCTTTACTAAACATAAATTATATCAATAAAGTGCTATTATAATGATAAAAACTCACATTTTTGAGTTACAAAGTCCGTTTTCATCATATTTCCATGTTTGCGACTGTTCTGCTTCCTAGAACTGGCTTACTTTGCAGCATTACATCATGTGTGAGTGAAATCAGAGGTCAAAGTTCATGATGGCTGCTTTCTTCAACTTAGAAAACAGCTCGTGAGTGCTATTCTCGAGGTTGCCAGTGTCTAAAGTGGTCTCCTGAGGGATTCCAATAAGAAATTTGATAAAAGTAAATGAAAATAATACATTTTGAGTGTTATAAGGCTCTGTGTACTGTAGAGACAGCCCGAGGTGTTCCACAGTCCTTGGGGATCAAAGCCTCAGTAATATCAGGCCATAGAAAACACTATAAGTCTATTTACAACATAAACAAACCCTATAGCATTTCCCAAGCTACACAATGTTATAAGCACATACATACCAAAATCCTAAGGGTATAACTGTTTCCCAAAAAAAAAAATATGCATATGTATACTATATCATTCATCTATTACTATATCAAAGAATACAGTGGTGCATATATTAATCATTCATCTGCTAATGTATCTAAGCATAAAATACTGCATTTATATCTATTTTGTTTAATCATCTGTTTATACTTCATAGCATGTTAGTTGATGTAATGAGTTTAAACTGTCTCAGTTTTATAATGTTAAGCAATTATAAACAGTACTAAACATATCAATATTTTGAATACATTAAAAAAGAAATAATACAAAATAAAGAAAAAAATAAATAAAAAAGGGGAAAATATTTTTTAGTAAAATTAAATGAATATAACTTGTTACTAATCTTTGATCTCACAAAGAGAGATTAAAAAAGCAACAAATAAAAATTGTATCTGGTATCTTGTTCCTTGAGAAGAAAATTTGTTAGTATAACAAGTTGCATATTTTAAGGACTTTAGCAGCTTTGTGGTGATCTTATGTTGTTTGTGGATTACTTGAGGGAACAAGGAAGTTTACATAAAATAATCAGAATGCTGTTATTTTTTTGTCTCTTTTGCTTGTCTGTTGTCTTCCATGTTGTGTCTGATGCCAGTCTTTTCAATGATGGGATTGCTCATTCCATTTCTTCTATCTTGCCCAATATTTGTTTTTTAATATAAGCCAAAGCAGTGTCCAAATCCTCAAACATTTTAGGACCATCAGGTAAGATGATTTTTAGTCTGGCAGGGAACAAAAGATGTGTTTTCAGTTGTGCCTTTTTTAGTTCTCTTATCAGTAGCAAGAAAGTTTTCCTTTTAGATATCACCAGAGTGGAATAATCATTGTCAAAGTGCACTACTGCATCATTAACTTTTAAAGGTGCTTTTGCCCATGCTAATTTTAACACCATCTCTTTATCAAATGAAGATAAAATTTTTACTATAACTGATATAGGAATGTTCTTGTTAGTGGCAGAGGAAGATAGAGATCTATAGGCTCTCTCTATAAAAAAAAAAGAAAATGCCTCAGATAGATCTAGAGTTGTTGGTAGCCAAGTGTATAAAAATGTTATAATTACCTTCTATGCCTTCTGGTAGTCCAAAGATCCTTATGTTAGTACGTCAAAATCTGTTTTCTAAATCATCCAATTTAGACTGGAGATGAGTGTTTTGTTTGAGTAGAAATTCAGTGTTCATTTCTCCTTCTTTAATTCTACTGTCCATGCCATTGAGAGCATCCTCTCTACCTGAAATCTGTGTTTTTGCTGTTGTAAGTCTTCATGTAATATATCCATTTGTTTGGTAGTTTTTTTTTTATGTTGTCTATTTTAGAATCAGTTCTATCTATTTTAGTTGTCAGTTCCTGCATGTTTAGTAGTAATGCCTGAAGTTCTTTCTTAAGGGTAGAATCCTGGTTGTTAGCTTTACTGTAGCTCATTCTGAGGAGTTGAGATGAGTGAGAAACTTCCAAGAAGATTTCTGACAGGAAAATCAGTCAAGATTTCTTTCTTTTTTGGATATTATTGTAGAAAATTATATTCCAAATGATTTTATGACGAAATAAATTCCATTAGACAAGTTTGATGGTAAATTTCCCTATTTATGATGTTGTCTTGGTGGAGCTACAGAAATCTGCTGCTATCCTGTGTTCAGCCTTGGCCATGCCCCCACTATTCAATTTAAGTGCTAAAACTCACAAAAAACACAGAATAACCACTACAGACAAAAACAGAACTCACAGTATGAAAAAAACAGTTAAACAGCAATGAAATGCAGTAAAATGCAATTAAACAGTACCAAGTTGCAGTTAATAGCAATGATATACAGTTAATCAATAAATTTGATGTAAAACAGTGCAAATGTCATAAATTAACGCAATCACAACAGCAAAGAGCAGCTCAAATAAAGTATAAGGCTATCAAAAAGCAGTAACAAATGCGGCAAACTAAATGCAGTTGAACACCTAAGCACAAGCTTAGTAGAAAATGAGGAGACCAAAGATATTTCAAGGTTAAGAAGCTATAGGGGTGGGCCTTCACAACTGATATCACTGTACTCAGTAGAAATGATGTAATGGGAGTGGGGGGGGTCCAATATGAAATTTATAGTAGAGGCAGGCAACTCAAAAGCAACCAAGCTTTAATAGCACAACAGTACTTGGGCGGGTGGGTGCAATACAACATCAGAACACAGGTAAGGATTGACGTCACTAGGCCTAAAAAAACAGTTGCACAGTTTAAACAGATATGCCACAAATATTGTATTATCAGAAGTGCAGAAACAGTTGAAAATAAGCAACTTATCTTTTGTAGTCTCTCAGCATAAAACAGCAGAGCAAGGGCAGGAGGCCTAACTCAATGTAGCTTCTATCAAACAAGTACAGATTGGTTTAAACACTAGCAATTTAAGGCAGAGAAACAAGGAACCAGCAAAATTATCAAATCAAAAATTCAGAGCCCTGTATAATATTTCTTTCCAGATCAGACTAGTCTGAAACTCCCTGCTACAAAGAAACAGCTAGTCACATATTCACACATGCACAGATGCACATCACAGTACATACAAACATATGCTGACAAGTGTTCTAACCCAGGTTGAGCTTATCCTCACATATAACATTAATGAAAGTTAATGCTTCAGCATGAATGGGTATCCAATACCACAGCTATTATATGTCTACATATATATCTTTCTGCATCTTTCTGTCTATTTATCTGTCTATTTATCAATATATCTATCTATTTATACATATTTGGGCAGCTCATTGCACACACCAGGGTAAAAGGCAAGGAGCTACTTTTGCAAGTTTTATGTACAATGATGACTAGGAATTTGGCCTTTCTATGCTATATGTTGTAGATGATAAAAATACAGTTGGAGTGGCATGTGTCTAGGTGCATCAGCGTGCAAGAAAGCTGGTTTGATGTGAATGAGTGCTGAGCAGCATTTGTGGTACAGGATACAATGTTTTCTGAGTATGTGAGGTCACAGTGTGTGCATGTGGAATTTAGTAATTTGCAGTCTGTGTGTGTGTTTCACTGAGTGTTGATTGTTGTGTTTTTCCACAATAATGTAAGCTTGTGATGGATTTTATGTTCAGTGTTATTTTTTTGTACATTTATGGTGTGATAATTATGCTATGTGATTCTTCAGTATAAACTCATACACACACACACACACACACACACACACACACACACACACACACACACACACACACACACACACACACCACACACAAACACTTCATTCAATTGCAGTTTTGTCTGCTGAAAGTAATTAATATATATATATATATATATATATATATATATATATATATATATATATAATATATGTGTGTGTGTGTGTATGGTTTCACTTTATAATCTCAAAATACTGAAATATTGAATTTCAATATTTCGAGAGTATAAAGTCGAATTTTCTAATTACAGAAACTTCATAAACGCGAATCTGGAAATGTCAAATTTGTGGTTATAGTGCTCCGGTACATGACGTGGGATGTACTGGGTGCTGATATATGGTTTGGTGTGTGGATTTGTCTAGCGATTAAGGTAAGTAAAAACTTTTTAAGGGTTTTGGGTAGGTATTTGAGTGTATGTGAGTCTGTTAGGAAGTTTTAGGCGTGGGTTAGTGTAAGTAGGTGAAGTATGAGTGTTTAAGTGTTGAAAGTGGTGGTATTTGTATATATGTGATGTGTGTGTGCGAGGGGATTGTAGAGTGTGTAGTGATGAATTTACTGTCTTTTTCTGTTTGGTGCGACCTCGGAGTTAGTATATATAAGTAGTGGGGGTGTGGGTGGTGCAGGCCCCCAGATGGGGGTGCAGGGGGCTATTTGTAGGGTAGGTTTGTTTATTTGTGTTTTTGTGTTTGTGTGTGTTTTGTTTGTTTGTTGTAGTGTCAGAAGGATGATGTATGTGTTGTGTGGAGCATGGTGTGTTCATGTTCGCGATTTTGAATTTTGTGCTTTTGAGGTTTCGGTATTTAGAAAATTTGACTTCATAGATTCGAGATACTGAAATTTGCATTTCAGTATTTTGAGATTATAAAGTGAAACCGTGTGTGTGTGTGTGTGTGTGTGTGTGTGTGTGTGTGTGTGTGTGTGTGTGTGTGTGTGTATATATATATATATATATATATATATATATATATATATATATATATAAAATTTATATAAACTGCAAAGGTGTGGTGGGTGTAGTTTTACTTGTAGTGCAGCTTGATCCCCCTTGCAATTTTATTTTGTGATTTTTTTTATTTTTAAATGCTGTTCATATCTATATGCTTTATCTCAGTTTTGACTATATCTGAATGAACCAATCACAAATGTGTGTATATGTATAGACAGATACATATAGTTGTAAACACACACACACACACACACACACACACACACACACACACACACACACACACACACACACACACACACACACACATAGATGGACATTTATCCAAAATTGCACAATGGAAATAAAAGAAGACAACAGGCCAACAGATCCAGGTAAGTGTTGAATTTTCCTGTCCAGTGTTTGTCAGCTCCAAATGGAGGACAGTGTTTCTGAGTCCATCAGCAAGGAAGCTGGTGCTGTTGGAGGTAACTGCCTTAACATTCTGTTTGAGAGTTACAGTGGAGACGTGATCTGCAGCACACAAACAGAAGGCCAGAAGATCATGGAAACTTTAATAAAGGTATCGTTCTTAAAAAAAAAAAAGAAAAAAAAAAGAAAAACTTATGCTGCAGTAGTATCTTCTTCGGTTCCTTCTAGGAAAGTAAATGTTGACAATGGTGATAAAAGTGTTTTTAAAACTGTTAATGGCCAGACTTGCACTAGAGAAATCTCAAATTCTGCTAATACTAATTTCAACCAAGATACTGTTTTTTCAACAGCAAAGGACAACTTTTAGAGAGTTATTCATAAGACTTTTGTTGTTAAGAATAATGAATTTGTTAATTCTGAACAAGTTAATGGAAGTAGTGATGAGAAAGTAGACGGTTCTCTTAAGGAATTGATTTTATGGCTTGAGAAGAAACTTGTAAGGATTAAAACATTACAAATTGATAATAATTATTTGTCTAAATGTTCGGAATTAAAAATTGTACCTCAAAGTCTTTGTATTTTTAAATTCCCTTTTGGCTTAGATTTTGATGATGCCATGTATAATAAATTTATAGAAATGTTTTATCAGCACAGCTTAGAATTTATTAAGGAAATACTCAAGTTGAATTAAGTCAATATGGACAAATTACTTAATGAATCAGAGTTATTGAACAGACCAATTTAATTTTTGAGCAATGGTGCAATTTCTAAACAAGTAAATGGTCCATTGTAGAAAAGAAATATTATATATATTTTTTTTAAAAGGAAACAAAATAAGTTACACAGGGACACCAAGCACTATGCTAAGCACAAAGTGTACCCTATAAAGAAAAATGTTTGTAATTCCAGGGAAGACAGTTATGGTGGAAACTACAAAACATCTTCTAATACCACAGGTGGAACAGGCTCACACACCAGACAAGATACAGGAATGACACAGGTTTTTTACCTCCGCAGTACCCCAAGAAGTGAGGAAGTCTGAATCAACAGTGTGCAGATTCATGGCAGTGGTTTCACCAAAACCAGATAAGGTCCTAGAAGGCAGGATGGGGCAAGAGAAACTCTTACTAAAAGAACCTAATGGGATTGTGTCCACTTATAAACAATTTCATATATACAATTACACCAATATAATCATTACTAAAGAATAATTCGCTCTGTTTCAGAAAGGGTTAAAATTTGTTCCTATTAAAATTTTGACATGGTGGATTCCCTTATTGAAGTGAAGTATTTTATTAGGAAACTAAATTTGGCAGTATATTTTGAAGACAAACAAACTGCCACCAGTACTAATAGAAATGGGGATGGGGTATTGAAAAAGAAGAATGTTTTCAACACCCCTCTTCACCCCATTTTAAGCATTTTTGACAAACCAGCACTGGAAGATATATACAAACAATATGCCAACCCCAACAGTAGAAATTCTAAACATCCAAATCTTAGCAAGGGAGAAAATGAATTATTTGAGGTTCTAAGGAAAGACAATACTTTACATATCATGAAACCAGATAAAGCTGAGAGCATTATAATATCTGAGTCTTTAATGTATTGTAGTATTATGGGTGATATTTTGCATGATAACAATGGAAGCTACTCATCAGTGTCAAAAAATAAGCTAAACATTGCCCATCAAAAGATAAATTCCTACATAGAAGAATTTCTGATAGATCAGAGGATCACCGTCAAGACTTACAACTTTCTTAAAGTTGAGAAGCCTATTGTTCTCACCATATTTGTCATCCCTAAGAGCCACAAGAATATAGAAAGACCCCCTTTTAGACCTATTCTTGCTGTGTGGGGGTCCAACACACACCCCATAGGAGTTTGTATTGACAAGTGGCTTAAACCAGTTTACTAGGTGGTACCCCATTTAATTATTGATTGCTGGGACTTCCTGGGATGGCTAAAGGAAGAACTTTGGTCAAACGAATTACTGTTTTAACTACTGATGTAATTGATCTATTTACAGTTATTCCCAAGGGAGAAGGATTAGAACACTTTTTCAATAGTGAAACAAGGTACACCTCATTTTCCAATGACAGGGTAAATTTATTACTAGAATTAATGGCTCCTCTCTTGACTACAACTCCATTTATTTTAGGGTGCTTACAGACAGAATAAAGGGGTGGCTATGGGGGCCTCTTGTGCCCCCATTTATGCTAACTTAGTTTTACTGAATTGGAAAAGAAGTTTATTTTTGTCTCTGAATTCTTTGGCAACAGTAAGTTATATGTTAGATTTTTGGATGGCATAAATATTTTATGGGGTGGTTCATAAGACAGTATACCTAATTCTGTTAACTATCACAGTCACTCATCCAGTGTTTTTTAAATTCACCTCTGGCTTTGATAGAAATAGAATAAATTATTTAGACTTGTTGATTGCTCACACTGACAAAGGGTTTAAGTCTACAGTGTTTAGAAAACCCACCTTTAGTTCTTATTTAGAGTTTACTTGTTGTCATCCCCTCAGCCAAAAGAATAGTTTGGTTAAAGCTCAGTGCATTCACATCGCCAGGAGATCACATTTAGAAGAAATTTCCAAAGAATGTTGTAATGGATATGTTTATCACTAAAGGGTACCGCTAACATTTAGTTAATGACATTCAAAATTACATCCTGTCCCAGTGCGGTTATAAGCACAAACCCTTGTTAGGAATAGGTGTAGGATTGGAAGGACAAGCTACAAAAGGGAAAAATTATGAGATGGCCCGAGTGGTACAATTTTGACCCCAAGTTAGTGATATTAGGAATATAATAAAAAGGAACAGGAACATTCTGAGAGCAGACTCTGGTATTTTTCAACTATTGGGGCCCAAACCAAGATTTGCTTACAAAACAGTGTGAAATGTAAAAGAATGGTTTGAGTGCAGATCAGGGTGCCAAGGAACCCATATAGTTCGGACAGTTAGATGTGGAGCCTGTGCACAATGTCCCTATATTTTAGAAGTTAAAATGTTGAATTTGGAGAATGACATTCATTCTATAGTAAAATTTTTCAAAGGCAACTGACACTCTAAAGGCATTGTCTATCTTGATAAGTGTTCAGGTTGCCCATCCTTTTATGTGGGTAAAACTGACAGATGTCTCTCACAGAAGTGTATATGAGCACATTTATGAAATTGGGGAAAAAAAGGAAAATAATGCACTTTTCAAGCATTCAAGAACATGTACAAGCTATAGTAAATTCTAGTTTGCTATTTTAGAGCAGATAAGATACAACCCTAGAGGTGGTGATGCAAAGGTTAAATTAGAGTCAATAGAAGTCCAATGGCAACATAAACTACATGCATTTCAGGAACCTGGTATAAGTAAAAAACTAAGAGCTCTCATAAAATCATCCAAAGCAAATTTCGAGAGAAAAAAAATAAAGAAAGAAGACAAAGAATCATATAAGGCTTTAGGCTTTAAGTGGGAAACTGAAAGAAAACTCCAGATATGCTCAGAGCTAGTTCAAAATGATTGATGATGATATCAGACACATTACCAACATACCAGGTTCAGGTTCAGTGCAAACTTCTCCCCTCCCCAAAAGGAGATATCTATACCAATTGATTGCAGCCCCAAACATCTCAAGCCCCATCTCCAACTCCCTCTAAAAAAAAAAAACACAGCATGGGTGTCCCCGGCATGGTGCTCCATGAACTCAATGAGCCATGACACCCACAGCTACACAATGACAGCTAGGTTTAATCAAAGTCTTACCCTCTGGATCTTACCTCTGGACTGGCACTGCATTGCACTTGGGCACTGCCACCGGTGGTACCACCGACCCTGCAATTACCTCCCCCTTCTCTTGACAAGCCTTATCTGCAAAGCCATGGAGGGATAAAAAAAAGACAGAGATAAAATCATAATGATTGCTCATAAAACATAGAGACTGGAATTTGCTTGATCCAACCCAGTTTGGCTTTGGCTTTTGCAGTTGACTTTTGAAATTTTCACCAACTTTTTGAAACAGTCACCAAAGCCATTGATGAGGAAATGAGGGAAAGGCAGAGGCTACCGATCTGGCTAACAATACCCTACACAACCCATTCCGGCACATTGAAAAACTAACTCATTCAAAATGTCAACAAAACTGATCACAAGATGGTGATGGACAAGAAGACTGCACAACTGGCTGACTGGTTGAGGCCACAGCCATGTCATGTCCCCAGGTGTCAGTCCTGGGCTCCTCAGTCCTGGGCCCACAAGTTCAGTCCCATTTACTCTCTTCCACTTTTGTTCAGCAAACTGAAACCACACTGAAGTTATGAAAGACAAAGTTTGAAGATATCTGAAACAATCTAGTAGAGATACAAATGTATAGAAGGTCAACTCAGAGAAACACAGATAGAACCAAGGATAAAAACAGCCAACAGGTGCCAGAGCCACGAAAAAAAAAAAAAAAAACCAAATAAAGAGCACAAGTAAAAATAGAAAAACAAGGTTACCCCAAAAGGGGCACCAGGTGAGTAAGACACTGAGTAGCTAGGACCTGGGGACCCAGGTTGTTAGTAGTTTGATAGTCATTTCTACATTGCCCACCCAAGAGCTAGGGTATCTCATCTAGATTCATCAAGGCACATTATCATGAACTCATCACTCATCAGATCAAGGATTAGCATCATCTCATCATCTACTCACCATCAGACCAACACACGCCACAATGCCCCTGACCCACAAAAGTTAAGTGACTCAGGCCACAAAAGTTCCTCACCAAAAGATAAAGGGTCTCAAAAAAAGAACAAAGCTATTCAACCTAAAGTCTGCCGCCTCCTAACTTCTTTGCCTGCTCAGAACAACAGTATACCTAAACATGTCAAGGTGACCTTTGCAGAATACAAAAGGCCAAAAAAAAACTTAAACCTGATGCGGCTATTAAACAGAAAAAAGATGAGCCAATGGGACCAAGAATTAATATAGATTCACTGGAGGGATACATTCATCACCCACAACAAAAATCCCGGAACAGAAAACATTGGCCAGGCCTTGTGAGAGGACCCGAGAGCTGGCCTTGTTCAAGAGAAATCTTGACCAATGGACATGAGAAGAGAAATCTTGACCAGGGGATGGTAGATTGAAAAGATACCTCAGGGAATAAACTAATGGGAGAAAAAGAAAAATACATGGGTCTGGTTTAAGCCTATACCCGCTGCCTAAGCCCCAAAGCGACCTAGTCTACAAGATAATAGTATATGAACATATCTCTACATGACCTTTGTTAAATATGAGGTCTGTAGCAGCATGACACTTTTTAAGTATTGTATTTTTGAACTTTTAAATTTATTATTGTTTAATAATAACTTGATTAAGTTATAACAATAGGTTTTACAATATTCATTTCCCAACAAGGACTGGTTTAAGGTTTAAAATTTTTTACGATTTTAATCCCAGCATTTTTTTAATAATTTTGTATTTATTCCAGCTATCTTTAAGTTCTTTGGTGCTTATGACATTGATTATTAAGTTCTGATTAGCAATTTACTTTTATGCTGTGGCTGTGTATAAAAGGGAAGGGACTGACATGATTTTTTATTCTGAAGAAGTCCTGCATTTTATAGGCTGAAAATGCTTGATCTTTTGTGTGAATGTGTGAATAAAACATTATTTTGGGTTTTGGACTCAAAATCTTCCTTTCAGGCTGCTAGCATTACATTCTACATGACTAAGAGAAGACTTCCTAACACTCTGTTCTGTGACCGTCCTGATTCTAGTGTGCTCCAGTGTTGAAAAAAATCACACCACGTGCATAATAATAATAATAATTATAATGACTAATAAGTGAGAAGGAAGTGATCAATATATAAGGAATATAAAGATCAAAGTTATAAGAAAGCAAAATAATCCCCCTAGATATGTAGAAAACTGAAAGGCTTTCCTCTGTAAGGATGCTGCCTTCATCTTAGATTTGCCATGTGTTTCCAAACAGAAGGAATGCTGTATCTGTTTATTTCTTTCTTGACATCTAAGTCTTCCAGGAGTAGTCTGCAAAAGTAATTTATTTAGAGACAGTTTATTGATACATCTCCCTTTCAATCCTTCTGATCTTCTTTGGACTTCTGTTGCTATCAGCTGCTGTTAAAATGGCAATCCTTATTTTTATATAATGCAATTACATTCTGCATTTGTGCAACAGTTTCCTTTGATATTATAACACATGTGCATGCCATTAATTCACTGCCTAAATGAAGCAGGGCCTTAAAGGATGGAGAGATTGTGCAACATCATAGAAATATAAAGAAACATTTATTTTATAGGAGTACTCAAAGGAGCCACTAAATATGTTGATGCTCTTGGTCTACATGGCAACCAACCTAACCTACAAGTGGCTAAATAGTCTGAAGTCCATGTACTCTAATCCAGATCTCGTCATCAGCTCCCTGGACATTAGCATTTAAAGTAATATTAATTCTACAGTAGAAAGGAAATTAGCGTGCTGTTCATGTCCTTTAATGCTTTCCGGTCAGTAGTCTACATGGCTTCCGCATGCTTTGATTAGGGAAGGCGAGTATAGTCCTTAAGTATAACACCTACATCTTTAGCATGACCAGGTGAATTTACACTGCCCACACCAGAAGACCTCACAGTCAGGGCCCCATATGACATCAAAATGTCTATATACACACACACACACACACACACACACACACACACACACACACACACACACACACACACACACACACACACACACACTCATGCAGTAAATATGTAGAACTAGATAATAATTTACATGCACAACTATTGTCTCATGTGCTCTAAACTTATAATCCATTGTAAATGATAGTTCTGTATGCTGAATAGGACATGTTTTCCTTTCCCCATAGGGATTAGCTACAATTTGGAATCTTGTCCATTCCAATGCATAACTTAAAGTAATACGTGTCAACAACTCTGTCCTATTTATTTATTTTTTGTTTTGCTTGTTTTCAAGTTAATTGAACTGGTCTGGCATACCTAAGAAGAATTTCTGACTCTGCTGTTGCAGTTTTTCATTGCAAAAATATTACATTGCAATGAGTTTCATCACAGTGTATTATATTGTGTGACCCGGCTGTAAGCTGTTCGGGGATTTTCCCCTTTTCTCTTCCTGCTGCAGGGAGGGGTTGTTCATTAGGTTTTTCACTTCACCATTTTAGAAACTATATTTTTGGTATGGAGTAAGCCAAAAAGATATCTTTGATCACTTGTAGGTAAACCAAATGGTCTTAAGACTCGTCAAGGGATGATCTTACCTTATCCATGATAAGGTGTGGCTTTAACATTTTGCAGTGCCACTACTACCAGCCTTATGTAATGAGAGGCTTGTTGCTGCTGCTATGCACTCCATTTCCCCAACTTTCAACCTTCTATTATTTCTGCAACCTCTTTACCTCTTATAAGGCCAAACCACAGTATATAAATCTATAATCAAACTTGAACAAGTCTTATTTGTCCTAGATGAATTTGTCACTCACACGTTCTTTGGCTACAAGTGAAATGAGTTATTTGCTGAATAAGAGTGTTCACACACACACACACACACACACACACACACACACACACACACACACACACACACACACACGCACACACACACACACACACACACACACACACACACACACACACACACACACACACACACACACACACACACACACACACACAGAAACTCTCTCTCACACACAAATTTTTGTATGTGAAGTCCACAATATAGGTGGAAGGATTTTCATTAATCACATTCTATAATGTTGAAGATATTGTAGCACAACACCCTAACTTCATATTCTCTTCATAAAAGTATGACATCTATCACATTTAGAGGGAGCAGGATAAATGCTGCAGAAAGTATACAGATCTAAGGCTAGCAGTCCATAGCCTTACCATTAATTCTTTGCAAATTCGAATGAAATATTAGTCAGAATGACATATTAAAGTTAGCACAACCTTTACCCAATGTCACTCTGTAAATGAATATCATCAATAAATCTGAGAAGATGTTATGGTTTGCCAAAAAATATGATATGTAATACATTTCAGCAGCATCCATATTAATCTTCACTGTAAATATTGTCTTGTTTTACTTCTTTCATATCAATAATCTTAAATCTGTTTGTTCATAAAACTCCTTCTCATCGCAAAAGCACCAAAAACATCATTGTGACCAGGTGATTAATTTTTTAGAAAAAAACTTTATATATTAAACAGCAAACAATCACTTAAAGTTAACCATCCAACAGAATTATAATGTTATATAATTAAGGATAGCAGTTCCTGTGTCAGCATGGGAATGCTCTCCAGATTCCCACAAAATACAGCAGTGTTAAACCTACTGCCCACTATAATTAACCAAATCAAACCTTAGAGCGGTCTACCTCCTCTCACTGTAGAATTGCTATATCTTTCCAACAGCTGAAAAAGGTGAATAGAATAGGGGTTCAAAACTGAACCCCTCTTATTCTGCCTACCAGCCTGCAAACAAAAAGGCTATTCAACCTTTTCCTACTACAAGCCAAGACTGGAGACTTTCAAAAACAATGCAAAGTACCCATTAAACAAATCTATATCTGCATTGCTTGAATGCATTCCATCCATTCTGTGTTAACTCATATCTCTAGAGTAAAAACCTTATAATTAGCAATATCCAAATCCATCCTGGTTGCTGTCCTTGCCACCGTGTGGTTCACAAAATGCCTGACACTTTCTATTTTCATAACCTTATCAATTTACCATCATACCGGTCTAGATATTATCTCTGACCACACCACAGTCATCTAAAGGAATTTTTGCTTTTTTGTCCATGAAAATCCTTGCCTCACTCCAGAATTTTGCTAATTGCATCTGCCACTTCATTACAAACTCACCTTTCTGGGACCATCACTTTATCACCCTAGAAAAAGCCAAATGGCTACCCATAAAACAAAGACCTACTTTTATGGGGGATCCAGACTCTAACTACAAGCTACTGCAACCAACACATGTACTCCCCTTGCAGCTGGAATTCTTGAAAAAAAAAAAACTCTTCATACAACCTGAGACACTACTCACAAGCCACACTACCTCTCATAGCCCTTATAGTCAAGCTCCACAGCACTGCACATGCACATATCTTCTTCCTGTTGAATAGTACCCTGAGTCAAGAGATTTTGAAGAAGCTCTCGGAAAATAGGAAGTTGTTCCTGAGGAGGCTGAGGAATGCCCCTAAAAGGAAGAAGGGATTTCCACATCATGAAATACCCCTGATGAATAATTGACAAAACCCAAGAATCCTGAGTGATCTGAAGTCAAACAGGAAGAGAAAGAGAAAGATGAAGAGGGGGTGGGAGAGGAATGTGGCTGGGAAGGGACAGATAGTGATACAGCACCAGGTTCTTCTAGAAAGGAAGGCTTCAGAGTCACTGAAAACTGAGGAGCCTTAACAGGAGGAGCTCATTTGCCAATCTTTTCACCTTTAGTAAAAAGGAAGAATTGCCTATGAACAAAAGAAGAGTTAGAGGGGTAGTTTCTCTGAACTTTAGTCACAGGAGAAACAAACACATGTTTAAGCACCTGTAAGGCCTTACCCTTATCCTGAAGGGACAAACCAGTGGCAGCTTCCCCAAACAGAACTTTAAAGTCCAGAGGAGCATCCATCAACTTAGCCTTCATATCATCAGGAAGGGGATGAATCCTAAGCTAAGAATACCTCCTCATCACTGAACCAAATACAGCAGCCCTAGAAGAGGCATATCTGATGGATATCAGAGACCTGAGCACAATCCCACTTAAAAACATCCATCTTCTGAGAGGGTGTGACCCCAAAGGAAATTTCCTCAAAAGTAACATCAGTACTAATAGATTCCTTCTTCTCTGACCCATAGTCCAAACGAGAAGGAATTTGAGTAGAATAAGTCAGGGAATAATCATCAGAATCTGACTCATCCTCAGAAGAATCCCTTTCTCTAAGCTTTCTAAGGGGAGTAGAGGACCAATGAGGAACAGGAACTGAACCCCCTAGAGGAGGCTTTAAGGACATTAAGGCAGTAAATAGCCTCTGAGTAAAGGCCTGCCAGTCAATTTGTGGATCCCTAGCTGAAGAAACATTTTAAGCTTTTGTTTCTTTTTCAAGGGAATGTCCCCTCCAAAAAAACAGAGAAGTATAAACCCAGCACAACAGTCAAGAACTGTAGTAGGAACTTCTTCCCCGACTAAAAATGGAATAAATCCCCTACACCCCTTGAAAAAATCAACCGTGGTTCCCCTTGAATGTCTGAGATGGATGCCTGCAAAGCCTGTTTGGATGTGCTGCCAGATCCTCAATGGCCTCCAACACCGTTGTGGCAGAGAAATCCGACAACACAGCTGGGCAAGCCTCTGGGTTTGTAATGACTTTGGGAGAAACAACTGGCAGGGGCTGGACAGCAGAAGATTGTGGTAGCACCTTTTTCCCCTTCTTCTTCCCTAATGGCTGGCCCTTGGGGCTGGAGAGTCCTTCCATTGTATCTTTAGTGAGAAGCTTAAGACTCTGACTCTCAAGATACAGGGAAAGGGAAGAAAGTCTACTACAAAGGGGTTTTGGGATGAATGTCTAACACATTGAATAAGAAGTATGGTCGCAAGAAGCTCCTAGACAAAAATGGCACACTGTGGTGGTCTTTATGAGGAATCTGTCTCCCACACTGGCATTTACCCTTCCTGGATGACATTAACCCCAAGGAGCACAAAACTAGACAAGAAAAAACAAAAATCCCAATGGGGCACTTATATGCAACTGCAAAAAAGTCAGCAAACAGGCATATGGAGTCACTGAAAAATGAAAATGTATTCAGCTGTCAGAAAACAGGTGCAGGTAAACAGACCAACAGTGAAAAGATGTGTTCAGTCTGGCGGAAAAGAGGTTCGTTCTGATTATAGTAGGCCTGAATGTCACATTTATGCCCTACTCTATGCAAGGAGCATTTGGGTGAATTTCAGCATACCTTGAAAGCAACAGGAGTCTTTGGTAGACTGGCCGGACACCAGGCTTCCACAGCAGGGAATCCTGTATGTTAAGAAAATGTAAGGACACCAAACATTGCACAGTTGAAAAATTCACCTGATTGTTTTACATATAACAAAAATGCCATAGATGACCATGTCCCAGCCCTTTTTATCAATTCCACTGATCTGCCCTCTTAAGCTAAGTCAGAAACTCTCCTTATATGAAAAGAATGAACTGACAATCTGTTTCTCACAATCCTTCAGCTTTTCAAAGCTATCTTTATAACTTGCACAGATGAGGCCCTACCAACCTCGGCTTGGAAAAAGCAACTCAGACTTGCTACTCCTAAATTCATCAGCAAAACACAAAATCAACTTTCTCAAAACCAATAACACCAGAATGGATCTAGCCAATTTTCTGGCCAAAAGCTAAAACAGCCTTGTTGCCTGAATGAAAAAAACACCCTTTTGTTATGCAATCTTTTTTTCCAAGCCACTGATGTCACCCAATCAGAAATAAGTTCCAAAAATGTCACACCCTACCTTCACTTATCAGGCTAAAACAAATTGTAGCTAGCTATAGACCATCAACCATGACTCAAGATGCCCACTCCCTCTACCTGGACTTACTTGAATCCATCAAGATTCAACCCTCTACCCTGATCCTGGGTGACTTTAACTACCCACACATAGAGTGGAAGGCCTATTCTAGCCCAAGCATGAATGTCCAGAGATTCCTTGACTCGATACCAATGCATTGGATCAGCTGGTTGACACTCTTAGAAGAGGTGAAGATATCCTGGACCTGGTACTAACCAACATGAATAGCCACTGTTGCACCCCTACTGTGTCATCCTCCTTGGTAAGATCTAAGCATAAAACGATCACCTTTGAAGTCACTATCTCCCATGACCGCCCCACCCCACACACACACACACTTTATCAGAGTCAGAAAAAAAAAACTTTTCCAAAACTGTCTACAATCTCCTGAGATTAGGTATAAGCAACTTCTCAGTCACCACCCCTTTAGTAGGAACTAGCACTAATGTCCAAGCCTACACCAAAAAAAAAGTATATGAACACCTATATAGCTGTATGGACTCAGCAATACCTGACAGGACCAAATCATCTTCCTTGAGGAAGAGTAAATCTGTTTAGTGGACAACAGCAATAAACAAACTCTATAACTGAAGGAAAAAATTGATGTCCAGGACCAAGAAGGAGCAGGTGCCAAGTTGGAAACACTGTCTCCTTTGTCAGAACAAGCAAATAAGGTCACAGGTGAAGTCTTCTAAGGCTAACTTTGAGTCCAAATTGACCACATCCACTAAGAACAATCACAAGGCTTTCTTCACATACGTCTCCAGTCTTAAAGGTAACACCCAAACCTGCTCTGAACTGGTGTTCAATAACATCACATACACAAATGCCATAGATATAGCCAACCTACTGACAGACAGGTTCAGTCAAAACCTCACCCCTCTGGCCCCAATCAGTAAACCAGGACATCCCCAGCACCTGCCACCCCCCCTTCATCACCAGGGAGCAGATGTTTAATGCCCTCTCAAAGGCAAAATATACAGTCTCCATGGGACCTGACAACATCCCTGGCTGTATCCCGCATGAACTCAGGCATGAGCTATCAGCTCCATTAGGCAACCCATTCAACCAAAGCCTGAGCACCAGCTTCATCCCAACCAAATGGAGAACAGCCACTGTAATCCCTCTACACAAAGGTGCTCCACTGACCCAGGCAATTATACGCCCATCAGTCTAACTAGCCTGATCTGCAAGGCCATGCAATACATTATCATGGACCTTATAAACAAGGAAATTGGTAACCTCCAAACGCTTGACCTCACACAGTTTGGTTTTATCAAAGGGAGATTGTGCCTGTTAAACTTGGTCAACTTATTTGAAACAGTCACCAAAGCCATGGATGAGGGGAAGACAGTGCACACCACCTACCTTAACCTAGCCAAAGCATTCAACACTATTCCCCATTCAGACATAACAGATAAACTCTCCCAGCTAGGCATCAACATGTATGTTACCAGATGGGTAGCTAACTCGCTCATTGATAGAACCTACTCAGTCAAAATAGGGGAAGCCACCTCTAGTAGTTGACCCATAACAAGCAATGTACCCAAGGATCAGTCTTGGGTCCTCTACTGTTTGGGATATACTTTTCTGAGGTGCAAGCCAAAATCAGAGGGCTGTGGCTGACCGAGTTTGCAGATGACTGCAAGATTAGTGTTTTCTTAAACTTCCCTAGTGATTTGAACATCCTCCAAGATGGCCTTACCCAACAAATGACTGGTGCCAGAAGCATGGCCTCAAATTGAATGCCAAGAAATGCATCATTATCCCCTTTGAGGAAAATGTAGACCCCACTAATTATCATATTAATAACAATATACTAAGCATGCAATCAGTCATGAGGGACTTGGGCACCCAGGTTGATAGCAGCCTGACTTTTGACCACCATGTTGCCTCCATTATACGGAAGGCTTTCTATATGGCTCACTTCATAAGTAAGGGTATTTCATCCAGGAACAAGGACATCATAAAATTCCTGTGCTCCTCCCATATCAGACCCATTATTGAGTACAATGCCACCTTCAGCATGTACCTTGACAAGCACATGCAGCAGCTGGAGAGACCACAGAGGTTCCTGACCCAGAAAATCCAGGGTGTCAAATACCTGTCCTATACTGATAGGCTAAAAGCCCTGCCCTTCTACTCAGTCTCGTACAGACTGCTGAGAGGTGACCAGTGTCTGGCATACAAGGTCATCTCTGACCCAGCCTTGCTGGAGTTGCTGCACATCCACAAGTCAAACTCCACTCCCTCAACCTGCATGCAAGCCTCAACCTGGTCTGTGACATTAATAGAACTTGTCAGCAGGATCGATTTCTGGCCCAGAGACTCCCCATCTATGGAATATACTCCCTCTCCATGTCAAGCATAGTGCCTCTCTAGCCCTATTTAAGAGGAACCTGGACGACTGGATGGGAAACAGAAAATACACCGCTGGAATCCCACCTGTGTCCCTGCTGGACAGAGGGAAATAGGTGCTGACTTTGTGGGAACATGGGCAAAATTCTTGGCCGGGCTTATAAGGGCCTCCAGACTAATAGCCTAGTATCATCCTATGAACCTATGAATAATCAGCCTGCCAACTTGCCAAAAACTATTTCCCATCAAAATAAGCTCCCATACTCTGGACCCCCCTGCTGCATCTGTTAAAAAATGCAAATCATCTTTCAACAGCCACTCATGCTGCTATTCAGACACTCCATCAAAACTGGATAAAAAATACTGACCATAAACCAAGTCCTTTTTAACTGTTTGAGCAACCTTAGCCCAGTGATATTTATGCCTACCACCTTTCATCACAATGACCACCAACATGCAAAATTTCTACCTGGACCTGTTGTCCTACAGGCAACATTTATTAAAACAGGCAACTCCATAATCTTCTTAATTCTAACCTTTTCCTTTTTTTGACCATTCCAGTCTTGTCCCTCAACTTTTTCAGTTTGTCTTGCACAGGGCAAAATAAACCCTGGTAAGCATCATGTCCCAAACCTGTGAAGTTTAAAATCTTTCATGGGAGTTTGAGTTTGTCCTGAGCTAAAGAGTCTCCCAGTTCTACACACAACTCCTTAAAGGACATCATACCTATTCCTGTCCCATATCATCCTTCCCAAATCAATAGAAAATCATCCAGTTGGTGGACATCTCTTTGGTTAGTGACTCACTTCGGCCAAATTCACTGCAATACTCTGCTAAACTTTTGAAACATAACACACGACTGTACATCCCATTGGCATATCATGATCAAAATATCATATTCATCCACAGGCATACCCAGAAGTGGCCAGTCCTCCTGTCTAACAGGCAAAGACAAATGCTGCTTCAGTATCTAACTTCAATACCAATGGTTCCCTGAAATCTCTAATAACCTGACCATATCATCCATGGATGAATATTGCACTTGTGCATTACACCTGGCAATGTAATCATTCACCAAACCCCCTTCAGGGAACATTAAATGATGTATTAACCTGAACTCCCCAGCCTTTCCTTAAGCACTACACACAATCCAGCTACACTGGAAGCATGAAAGGGTAGTACCTCAAATGGCCTTAAAACTCTTCCAGCGTTGACTTCCTTATCCCTTTAACTAATTTCAAATCATCACACACCACGTCACTCCTCCTACTCCTGATTTAATTGAAACCCCCTCTGTGAACCCATCAAACAATTCTTCACAATGCTCAGATCAGGAAAATCTTGTAAAGAGACAGTCAGTATTTTTATCTTAATGGGTAAATGGAAAGACATGTTTCCCTAATATGCCTTGAAAAGGCAGTGCACCCTTTTGTCCATGAAAATTACCCCTCCCTATACAAATGGGTTGTCTTTTTACAGGCTATCTGCCATCATCTTGCAGCATCAAAACCATTTGATCAACTTCACCCTTCTTTCTGCCACTATTTTGCTACTTCATGACCCCCACCAGCTTAAGAGCATGAGTGATTAAAACTACATACCAGCCATGAGCATCTCTCCAGATGAAAATCCAAGAACATTCATGATTTATCTCCCATGTCCCCCAATGATCTACCTTGTTCCCTTGCTCTATCGAGCATGGTTGCTAGCCAGATAATAGCATGCCTGACCTCCCTCCATCCACTGCTTTTCTTTTGTGCAAATGCTGGTCTTGCCATAACCAAGCATTTCCAGTTTGCAGTCTTTGTGCCTCCTGAATTGTAAGAAAGAAAAAAGACCAATGGGGCAACACCTGAGATGTATCCTTCTCCAACACCATGGCCATCTAATAGACAAAACCTTATACAGAATTGTTCCACATCTGTTTTCTAAATACAGAATTGTTCCGCATCTGTGTTCTAAATACAGAATTGTTCCACATCTGTGTTCTAAATGTAGCCAGCTTCAGCTTGCCCATTGTAACCAGTGTTGCCTCCAGATTCTTAGTCTGTAGTGCTTCTGACAGCCTTTGCACCCCATCCACATCAGGCAATGCAAACAAATCTATATAAATGCACTTCTAGATATTCTCTTTCATTGATGCAGAAATATGAGGTGCAATGAATACTCACACCCACCTAACAAAAATGTATGAGTAGTGAGTCGCTCCTCTGGTTCTGTTTCTAAATCTTCTCCACATGGCTGAACCCTGGACCACCTGTTCACATGCTGACACCAGGTTATCTATACCTGGAACAGCATCAAATGCAGCCATATCCAACTGCCTTCTAACCTCCTGACCCTACTCCTCAAAGCTCAACATCTCATGAAATCTACCACACTCTGCTAATCTAAATCCTATAAGAAGCCTACTACCTGGCCAACCACACGCATGTGTGAATTAACTTCATTGCACCTCTGCTGTAAAGCTTCCAAGCATTACTAATCAGGAAAAAAAAACTTCACTACCCTACCTTTAAATATCTAGCAGATTCAAACAGCATTATAAACCTAGTTAATAAAAGGAGGGGGGAGATCAGCTTTGTACCCTTGGCAGGGAATCATTTTGACAAGGCAAAACCTTAATCCTCTACACTAACTAAAATGGCTTCTCCCACATTCTTTATAATATGGAAGTCTTCCTCTCATAGTGTGGAACTGATGGACAAAATGTAGACACACTAAGAACAGCTTACTACAGCACCAATTAGAAGTCTCAGGATAATTACAAGTAACATAATGGGGGATGATAAAGACCCCAGATTACTGAGAAATGTCTTCTAAATATTGTTCCTATAAGCATAGAATGTACATCTACTAATAGATTTTGCATTATCATGGGATTTTGAATCGTATACAAACTGAAACTCAGATGCATGTTATTCATTGCCATTATTATTATTATTCCTCAATCGTTTGCTAGAAGATCAGAACTGCTATGAGGAAGAGACCAACATCAAATACAACAAACTGGATATTATACCAACATGTGGACAGTTGAGAGATAATCACTCAGTTATGTGACACTTGCCCCTCCCCCCATTTGAGTCTTTACAATACCAGTGGCCACTGCCCTGCCTCTGTGTTGTCCCTTATATCACTTGCTGACCATGTGAGCAAGCTTGTTTGACTCCTGTCTTCTTTCTTTTTTGCTCTTTTCATAAAAACTTAAAGGTCTCCTGATTTGATGACTGTGCTTAAGCTTCACTACCTCCTCTAAGACCAGACCTCTTCTAGGTCGACCAACCCAGTCATGAGGCAAAGACATGGCAGTGTGGAACTTGGCAACAAAACCACACCAAACCTGCACCACAAGGCATAGCACCAAATGCAAGCCAGATAAAACGCAGACCCACAGAGGCAGATGTCCAACATGCTGGATTCTGCAACTCAAAAGAAAACTAATGCACTTTACTTCTCTCTGAACATTACCAACAGCAATGTTACTTGCTACTCAAAACAATGCAAGTACATCCTCCTAATAAAACACACCTATATATATATATATATATAGAGAGAGAGAGAGAGAGTTATATATAACTATATAACTATACCTATATCTACCCTCTCCAACAAATCCCTCTTTCTCCCTCTCTGCCCCACCATTTTTTTTTTTTTTTTTTTTTTTTTTTTTCCTTCCTTTTTCCTTATTTTATAATAAAACCTTTCTACAAAAACAGCAAGTGGAAGCCAAAACAATCGCTCCATGAAGATTTATTAGAACCAAAACTGGTCTGGTTCTAATAAATCTTCTGCTTCCAAGGTGCTGGCTTTTTTTTGTTTGTTTGCTACATTTGTCTGGCCCATGCACCTACCTCACTTGCTAGCCTGCCTCTCCTTGACAAACAGCCAATCACCCATAATTCCTAGCATTCCTCACCCCATGCAGGTGTATATGGGTAAATGGACAAATGCATCTGCAAACAAACTACATTGTTAATTATTATTAACTTCATACATTGTTTTGTGATGTTTTCTTTTCTTTTATGCAGTTATTTTCCAATAAATTATCTTTAATTGAAGGATACAACATGCAAAGCAAGAAATTACAAGTTAATTATAAGCACATACACAAAAAAGGAATGTGCATTGCACCATTATGTGACTTCAAGGGTTTTACCTGTATACATTGAAACTAAAATCCATGATACTTCTTCTTCTTCTTTCGGCTGCTCCCATTAGTGGTCGCCACAGCAGATCAATAGTGTGGAACTGATGGACAAAATGTAGACACACTAAGAACAGCTTACTACAGCACCAATTAGAAGTCTCAGGATAATTACAAGTAACATAATGGGGGATGATAAAGACCCCAGATTACTGAGAAATGTCTTCTAAATATTGTTCCTATAAGCATAGAATGTACATCTACTAATAGATTTTGCATTATCATGGGATTTTGAATCGTATACAAACTGAAACTCAGATGCATGTTATTCATTGCCATTATTATTATTATTCCTCAATCGTTTGCTAGAAGATCAGAACTGCTATGAGGAAGAGACCAACATCAAATACAACAAACTGGATATTATACCAACATGTGGACAGTTGAGAGATAATCACTCAGTTATGTGACACTTGCCATTTGAGTCTTTACAATACCAGTGGCCACTGCCCTGCCTCTGTGTTGTCCCTTATATCACTTGCTGACCATGTGAGCAAGCTTGTTTGACTCTGTCTTTCTTTTTTTTTTTTCTTTTCAAAAACTTAAAGGTCTCCTGATTTGATGACTGTGCTTAAGCTTCACTACCTCCTCTAAGACCAGACCTCTTCTAGGTCGACCAACCCAGTCATGAGGCAAAGACATGGCAGTGTGGAACTTGGCAACAAAACCACACCAAACCTGACACAAGGCATAGCACCAAATGTATACTTGCTACTAACAATGCAAGTATATCCTCCTAATATATATATATATATATATATATATATATATAGATAGAGAGAGAGAGAGAGAGAGTTATATATAACTATATAACTATACCTATATCTACCCTCTCCAACAAATCCCTCCTTCACTTTCTGCCCTAAGCACCTCCCCACCATTTACCTATTTTTTTCCTTAACCCTTCCTTATTCAACCTTTTATAATAAAACCTTTCTACAACCAAACAGCCAATCAACCATAAACAAAGAAAGCCAGCACCTTGGAAGCATGAAGATTTATTAGAACCAAAACTGGTCTGGTTCTAATAAATCTTCATGCTTCCAAGGTGCTGGCTTTCTTTGTTTATGTTTGCTACAGTTTGTCTGGCCCATGCACCTACCTCACTTGCTAGCCTGCCTCTCCTTGACAAACAGCCAATCACCCATAATTCCTAGCATTCCTCACCCCATGCAGGTGTATATGGGTAAATGGACAAATGCATCTGCAAACAAACTACATTGTTAATTATTATTAACTTCATACATTGTTTTGTGATGTTTTCTTTTCTTTTATGCAGTTATTTTCCAATAAATTATCTTTAATTGAAGGATACAACATGCAAAGCAAGAAATTACAAGTTAATTATAAGCACATACACAAAAAAGGAATGTGCATTGCACCATTATGTGACTTCAAGGGTTTTACCTGTATACATTGAAACTAAAATCCATGATACTTCTTCTTCTTCTTTCGGCTGCTCCCATTAGTGGTCGCCACAGCAGATCAACTGTTTTCATTTCTTCCTGTCCTCTGCATCTTGCTCTATCACACCAACCACCTGCATGTCCTCTCTTACCACATCCATAAACCTTATCTTAGGCCTTCCTCTTTTCCTGTTACCTGGCAGCTTCATCCTTAGCATCTTTTTCCCAATATAGTCTGCATCCCTCCTCAGCACATGTCCAAACCAACGTAATCTTGCCTCTCTGGCTTTGTCGCCAAACCTTCCAACCTAGGCTGACCCTCTAATATACTTATTCCTAATCCTGTCCACCCTCATCACACCCAGTGCAAATCTTAACATATTCATCTCTGCCATGTCAAGCTCTGACTCTTGCCTTTTTGTCAATGCCACTGTCTCCAACCCATATAACATAGCTGGTCTCACAACCCTTTTGTAGATCTTCCATTTCACTCTTACTGGTACTCGTTTGTCACAGATCACTCCTTACACTCTTCTCTACCCACTCCATCCTGCCTCTACTCTCTTTGTCATCTCTCTTCCACACTCATCATTACTCTGAACTGTTGATCCCAAGTACTTAAACTGATCCACCTTCGCCACCTCTACTCCCTGCATCCTCACTATTCCTCTAACCTCCCTCTCATTCACACACATATATTCTGTCTTAGTCCTACTGACCTTCATTCCCCTTCTCTCTAGAGCATATCTCCACCTCTCCAGGGTCTCCTCCACCTGTTCCCTACTCTCACTACAGATCACAATGTCATATGCAAACATCATAGTCCACAGGGACTCCTGTCTGATCTCATCTGTCAACCTGTCCATCACCATTGCAAATAAGAAAGGGCTCAGAGCTGATCCTTGATGTAATCCCACCTCCACCTTAAATGCATCTGTCACTCCCACCGCAGACCTCACTGCTGTCACACTACCCTCATACATATCCTGTATCACTCTTACATACTTCTCTGACACTCCCGACTTCCTCATACAATATCACAACTCCTCTCTAAGCACCCTGTCATATGCTTTCTCTAAATCCACAAAGACACAATGCAACTCCTTCTGACCTTCCCTGTACTTCTCCATCAACACTCTCAGAGCAAACATCACATCTGTAGTGCCCTTTCCTGGCATGAAACCAAACTGCTGATCACTAATCGTCACCTCCCTTCTTAACCTAGCTTCCACTACTCTTTCCCATAACTTTATGCTGTGACTGATCAGTTTAATCCCTCTGTAGTTACTGCAGCTCTGCACATCACTCTTATTCTTAAAAATCGGTACCAAAACACTTTTTCTCCATTCCTCAGGCATCCTCTCACTTTGCAAGATTTCATTAAACAATCTAGTTAAAAACTCCACTGCCATTTCACCTAAACACCTCTAAGCTTCCACAGGTATGTCATCTGGACCAACAGCCTTTGCGTTCTTCATCCTCTTCATAGCTATCCTTACTTCCTCCTTGCTAATCCAATGCACTTCATGATTCACTATCCACACATCATCCGACCTTCTCTCCCTCTCATTCTCTTCATTCATCAGCCCCTCAAACTACACTTTCCATCTGCTCAACACACTCTAAAATCCATGATACTATAATGACCAAAATGAAAAGATTAAATGACAGAAGGCACATATTTAATGAGTTCTGAACATATAATAATAAATAACAAATGTAATGATACTACTCACAAAACTACAAGGTGGGGGAAAGCCTTCTATCTCTTCAACCATTTACTTTATTATTTAAATTTCTGAGGTATACAGCCTTGATGAAATGTGAACTGCTTGAGTTCAAGCATTCTGCTTTTTAAGGAGGAAATGTGGGATAAACATTCCCCTGGATGAATGTTGTTGGGAAGCTTGCTCCCCATTAAAATTACCAACTGTTTATATCCATAATTTTCGTCTTCCTTCTTTTGACCTTTTAATTTAGTATTGTTGGTTCTGCAGTTTTCAACTTTAATCTATAGTGGTTCTTGATGCCCTCATATTTATATACCCTGAAGTGTGTGTAACTCAGTCCCAACTACATTGCTGATTGAACTATGTTCCTTCCTATGCTAACAATGCTATCAGTATGGGCACCCTTGTCTCATTAGTGCTGATAGCACATCACAAGCAGATTGCACATAGCACTGATTTTACTGCATTCACTACCACAGTTAAAAAAAATAATTAAACAAATAAAGCCAGATTCTATTATACTAATTCAATTTAAAACATGCTTTGCAGGTGTGAATAACTTAATGGAAGTCTTCTATACTTTGTGTAAGAAAGAGATGTTTAAATCAACTTAACTACAAGAGGGATTTATGTGTGCATGTGTTTTAGTTTTTTAGATCCAAGGAGCATCACATGGAGCAGTTTTTGATCATAAGGATGGAGACACAATTTAATTTATCTTCTGACTTATTTAGGTTATCAAATGCTGTTTAGTCTTTCTAGGTGCTGGAAGATGTTAAACATGAATATTTACAGCATCAGAACAAAACACTAAAATATTGTTCATAGGTAGGTTCATGGGTAGGTACTAGGCTATTGGCCCTAGGGCCTATACAAGCCTAGCCAAAAAGGTACCCTGGCTTTCGCCACCCAAGAAAATTATTTTCCTGTGCTCCTGTCAAGCAGAGCCACAGAAGTGATCCCCGGGGTGAATTTCCTATTTCCCATTCAATCATCAAGATTTTTCTTGAAGAGTGCTAATGAGGAGCTCTGTTTGATATAGATAGGTAGTCTGTTCCAGAGTATGGGAAGTCTCTGGGACAGGAATCTATCTCTCCAGCATGTTCTGTTTATTGTGGTGACAAGGTTTAGGTCCCTAGAGTGTGCAGATCAGAGGGATTAGGATTTCTTTAAGTGGAGCATGTTCAACAGCTCTGGGTTTGACATAGCTTTGAATGTTAGGCAGAGATCACCTCTGAGTAGGTTCATAGGTTCATAGGTAGGTTCATAGGTTCATAGGTAGGTACTAGGCTATCGGCCCTAGGGCCCATACAAGCCTAGCCAAAAAGTGTACCCTGGCTTTCGCCACCCAAGAAAATTATTTTCCTGTGCCCCTGTCGAGCAGAGCCACAGAAGGCATGATATGCGATGGAGTAAAGCTGGTGTTTTTTGAGATGGTCTGCATAGGACATTTGTTTGAGGCCAGTAATCCTCTTTGTGAGGTATTTCTGTGGCCTTTCCAGTGGTTGCAGATGTCTTGTGAGGTACATACCAAAAGGGGCATTGTACTCTATAATGGGTCTAATGAGTGATGAGTAGAGGGGAACAATGACCTTTTGTTTTCTGGATGAGAAACCTTTTGTGATGAGGTGTGCCACGTAGAAAGATTTCCTGACTGCTGTGGCAATGTAATTATCAAAGGAGAGACTACTGTCCACCAGTGTCCCAAGGTCTCTTATCACGCTTTCAGTGTTAAGTAGACTACCGCCTATGTGGTAGTTCATGGGTGCAGAGTTTTTACCAAAGGGGATGACAATGCACTTTTTGGCATTGAGCTTGAGGCCATGGCTTTGACAGTCTGAAGTCTGATTTGGAGTCTGCTACTTTCACAGTATGGGATCTGTCAGTAAGCCAGTTGCAACCCATCTTGTGAGATAGGGATTTATACCTAGTTTAGTGAGTTTATCTATAATTCCAGAGTGGGGGATGGTGTTGAATGCTTTGGCAAGATCTAGATAGGCCGTGTGAACCACCTTACCCTCATCTATGGTTTTGGTGACTGCTTCAAAGAAGTCTGTCAGGTTTAGGAGACATGATCTGCCATTTACAAACCCGAACTGTGTGGGGTCCAGAGTTTGGAGATCTCCAATGTCTTTGTTTATGAGTTCCGTGATGATACGTTCCATGGTCTTGCAGACCAGGCACATCAGGCTAATGGGGTGGTAGTTCCCGGTATCTGTCGTGGCTCCCCTTTTGTGGAGTGGGATAACTGTTGTGGTGAGCCATTCAATGGGCACAAAGCCTGAGTTGAGGCTATGACTGAACATGGTACTTAGGTGGGGTGCCAGTTCATTCTGTAGTTCTTGTAGAAGGCAGCCTGGGACGTTGTCAGATCCCATGGATGTTGTGTTCTTGGCTTTGAAGAGTGAGGTTTTTACCTGTGCAGCCATGATTACAGGAACTTTGCATTCTTCCGGTATAGAGATGGGCAGAGTCTGAATAAAAATATGTGTAAATACATTAGTCTTTCATCCTCCTTCCCATAGCTACAGCATTCAACATTGATCAGCTTATCCGTAATATCTATATAATTAGGGGCATGGTGATGGATATGCAACTAAATATCAAGTCAAAGATTTGAAACTGCTTCCATCAAATAAAATAAATGGTACTGTATATCATTAACCGTACTAGATAGACAGATAGACATACAGACAGAAAGCATTTGTTTGTGTATGGGGGCAGCATTCCTGCAAAAACACATATCGCCACATCTCTAAATGCATTAATTCTAACACTGTATGACATTAAAGCTAATGAGGACATGCATGAAAATATAGGAATGTATGAAACTAGTTGGACAACTCTGGTTTCATCAGAACAGAGGTAAATCAAAAGAGGGGAGCCTCATGGTATGTTAAGAATAGTTCTAATCACCAAAATCTTAAACCTTGGATACACACATAATATTTTGTTGGGCTCAACTGTTATTTCTGTTCATGTTAAGACAATTTTATTTGTAAGTGTCTGCTTCAGCATATATGATTTTCCTTATACTGTCCCCTACCAGAGTCTCTATTTGGTTAGATAGTCTGTGGGTTTACTTGAACCCCACTTATTTTTGAGAGAGAGAATTTCATGTTCCATTACATGCCCTGGGCAATATTTTACAAGAGTCGGGACTGTCTCCCTTACTTTTATGTATCTCCTGTGAAGTTTACATCTAAAAACTATTAGGGATTCAAACATGGATGGTGGTTACCTTTCCAAAACCCTATAATTCCCACCAAAGTAGTGCATTGTAATTCCCAATCAAAGTAATGAATTTTAGATGCCAAGTCTTCCATCCGAATGGCACTCTAAATGCTATAAGCTAAGCTTTTTTCCTTCTATAACCTTGACTCTTAAGAGAGACAGCATGATAATCTTTCACCAAACATTATTCATGACTTCAGTCTATGTCTATTGGGGTAATCTGTAGTCTCTCAGGTGTTTTGCAGTACATCATATTAGCTGTTAACGTCATTCTATTGACCAGTGGAATTGTTTTCCTTTGTATTTAATCACAGTAGCTGTTAAAGTTATTCTTTCCACTAGTGGAATTATTTTCTTCTGTATCTAATCACATACTTTAATTTTATTACTTTCATTCAAAAGCCAGAATCTTTCTGCAAAGAAATTAGTTAAATACTTTGAATTCAGCACTTCTTTTGGGTCTTCATCCTTGCTTCAGTAATAGAATATTCCAATATGCTGTAAATAAGCACATGTTCAGTATTACCAGTTAAGATATTGCCAATCACCAAACTTCTCAGATTAAGTTAAGGGAGAATTACTTTCTCTAGGAATGTAATGTTTTTAAGGGTGTTGTTCTGCAGTTGATGATACAGATTATAATGGCTTTAACTTGGAGACATGAATCAGAGAACATGATTAATTAAGCCTTACTCTACTTACAAAGAAATGGCAGCAAAAGCTGATCAATGCATGAACTCATGTAAATGCATCTTTGTACATTTTGTACATTTTTCTGACCGGTGATGGAAAACTAAAGTGCCACAGGCTACTGGATCAAAGAATAAGAAGGTCTATGGCTTTGATCAAATCAAGTTGAAACTCAAGGGCATGTAAATGAAGACAAATATTTAAAAGAAAAAAAAAATAAACAGCTAATCTATTTCTTCTTATAAAGTATAAAACTAAAAATATAATAATTTGGAGAAGGCCATATAATTACTTCAGTGTTCAGTAAAAGTAAAATGCATGCATGCTCAGGTAAACTATCACAATTTATAATTTTCATAGAAATAGAATAAATATTTATCTGATAATCATATTTCTGAGCTTCAAAGTAAAGTTAATTATATGCAGAGCTGTGGGGTTTATGCTTATAAGTTTGCTATCACATACTCAGACAAAGCAACGCAGCAAGAGGCAAACCTTTTTTCATGTAGCATCTTGCCAAGCATGATGTTAGAAACCAGCATATGTGGAAATGTCATGCAGGGCAACACTCCTGCTAAACTTCATTAAATGCCAGTTTCTTTTTGCAAGAGTCATTTGCATACTATTTTTTTTTTAACAAAACTGAGAGCAATGTTAAATATCACGTTTATATGCTTAATTTACTATATGCATTCCTTGTTCATAGCAGGGTTAGAAACTAAAATAATTTATTTTATTTTATTTTATACTGTTTTTGTTTACTAGGTTAGTCCAAGTGTGATAAGACAGAAAACATTTTTCAGTAGAGGTCCAGCGAGAAAAGCTCCAAGATATTGTAAACATTTTAAACATACATTCAGTAATATATATGACAGACTTTAAATAATATTAATTAGCAATTACACATGCATTATTAATTTAATTAAAGGTAATTATTACAGTATTGAATATGTTTATATATTAGTAGATGGACATGGAGCATTTGAAGAGGTTTATTAGTCTGTTGTCAAACCAGATAACAGATCATGTGATTAGTGTTTAAAATTCAAAGGAATGGGTATGGAAGAAGGAACAAGGCAGGATAGAAAATGTTAACATTTTAGTTAAGAGGTGGGATATAAAGCAGGTTCATAGATAATTTTATATATGGTTATCATACAGTTTATATTAGAAGTATAGATATACAGGTGAGCAGTGTCACAAGACTGTGTATATTACTAGGAGATTCTAGTGAAACTGTTCAGCTACTGGTGAAGATTAGCTGTGGGGTATAGGATTCTGAGTGAAGTGAAAGGCAGTACTATGACAGGGCAAACTCTCCAGCCAGCTACCTCTCACACTTGGTGTCCCTCAAGGCTCCATACTAGGTCCGCTACTCTTCTCTGTTTTTATCAACAACCTTTACACTGCTATCCCTAAAGCTACCTGTATTCGGTATGCAGATGATTCCACTCTGATCAAATCATGTTGAAACTCAAGGGCATGCAAATGAAGACATTTACACAGGACTGCAGCCCCCTCAAAAATAAAAAAAGAGAAAGAAAAATGAAAAATAAAAAAATTTTTCGAATTATTCATGATTTTTAGATAGTAGTCCCGACTACTGTCCATGCTCAAGGTAGTCCCCATAGGGGACACAAGGTGCACTTTACAGTGCACAGACTCACCAGGATTATGGGTCGCGTCAGACTGCAAGAGCAGCAGCAGGAATCGACAGAGCATTAGGGATCTCGCCGGAAGGAGCATTAGGATCTCATCGGGCAGGATCTCGGAGATCTGGTCTTTCAGTATTGCGCGGGAAGGATGTACGTTAGCTGGATATATTCAGGTGCGCGGGAAGGATGTCCGTTAGCTGGATATATTCAGGTAAGGTGCCTTTTAATTTACAATGTTTATTTGTGTATGGTGCTTATGCTTTATTTACAATGTTTTTGTGTATGGTGCTTATGCTTTTTAATTTACAATGTTTAGAGTTTGTGTATGGTGCTTATGCTTTACTGGAGTTTGTGTATGGTGCTTATGCTTTACTGGAGTTTGTGTAGGATGCTTATGCTTTACTGGAGTTTGTGTATGGTGCTTATGCTTTACTGGAGTTTGTGTATGGTGCTTATGCTTTACTGGAGTTTGTGTATGGTGCTTATGCTTTACTGGAGTTTGTGTATGGTGCTTATGCTTTACTGGAGTTTGTGTATGGTGCTTATGCTTTACTGGAGTTTGTGTATGGTGCTTATGCTTTACTGGAGTTTGTGTATGGTGCTTATGCTTTACTGGTGTGTGTGTGTGTGTGAGAAAATGGCCCAGGTGCTTATGGTGGTGTGGAATGCCTCAGGCTTGAACCCTGTACCCTGTATGCAGGTGTTAAAGACTTGAGTTCCCTACCCACCACCATTTGTAAAAAAATTTCAGATTTTTGCCTCATATTCGATCTGATCTGTTCCTCATAATATCTGTGGTTTGTAAATGCTGCAATGCTTGATATTTGATGGTGTAGTAGTAGCATTGTTGCCTCACAGCTGCAGGTTCTTGGGTTTGATTCTTGGCTGGGGTTCCTTCTTTGTGGGGTCTGTATCTTCTCCCTGTGTTTGTGTGGGTTTGCTTTTGTGTCCTCCCATGTTACAAAGACATGTCTGCATTATTTCTTCCTGGGCCTCTGCTGAAAATTGTTTATTTGTTCCAAGTCAGACTGTCCTGATTAAAAATGTTAAATAAAATTGACAGGCATTTGAATTTCAGACTTAAGGGTTTCTGAATGTTTAATTCCTTGCATATTTGATGGTGCAGTGGTAGTATTATTGCCTCACAGCTATAGGTTTTCTGGTTTGATTCTTGGTTGGGGTGGCTTCTGTGTGGAGTCTGCATCTCCTCCATGTGTTTGTGTGGATTTGCTCTGGTGCCCTGCCATTTTACAAAGACGTGTCTGCAGTTTTAATCCCTGCTGAAAATTGGTTTTGTTCTGTCCGCAGTAAAATTGACAGGCATTTGAATTTCAGACTTCAGGTTTCTGAATGTTTAATTCATTGCGTAATTGATGGTGCGGTGGTAGTATTGTTGCCTCACAGCTATAGGTTTTCTGGTTTGATTCTTGGTTGGGGTGGCTTCTGTGTGGAGTCTGCATCTCCTGCCTGTGTTTGTGTGGATTTGCTCTGGTGCCCTGCCATTTTACAAAGATGTGTCTGCAGTTTTAATCCCTGCGTCTCTGCTGAAAATTGTTTTTGTTCTGTCCGCAGTAAAATTGACAGGCATTTGAATTTCAGACTGCAGGTTTCTGAATCTTTAATTCCTTGCATAATTGATGGTGCAGTGATAGTATTGTTGCCTCACAGCTATAGGTTTTCTGGATTGATTCTTGGTTGGCTTCTGTGTGGAGTCTGCATCTCCTCCCTGTGTTTGTGTGGATTTGTTCTGGTGCCCTGCCATTTTACAAAGATGTGTCTGCAGTATTAATCCCTGCGTCTCTGCTGAAAATTGTTTTTGTTCTGTCCGCAGTAAAAACCGCAGTAAAATTGACCGGCATTTGAATTTCTGACTTCAGGTTTCTGAATGTTTAATTCCTTGCAGATTTGATGGTGCAGTGGTAGTATTGTTGCCTCACAGCTATAGGTTTTCTGGTTTGATTCTTGGTTGGGGTGGCTTCTGTGTGGAGTCTGCATCTCCTCCCTGTGTTTGTGTGGATTTGCTCTGGTGCCCTGCCATTTTACAAAGACGTGTCTGCAGTATTAATCCTCGCCTCTGCTGAAAATTGTTTTGTTCTGTCCGCAGTAAAATTGACCGCATTTGAATTTCAAACTTCATGTTCTTCAGAATACATAGTAGCACAACCTTTTTCTAGCAATTTTCTAAGTTTATAAGATGAATATTTTAAATTTGTCCCTATTTTTGGGACTGTATTCCCCATTATTGGCTTCGTCCAGGTTTTTGTGCTAAGGTTGACAGCTATGGCAAGAACTGTATTCACTGAATATGGACTGTAGAATTGTGCATATTTACTGATAAAGGTGCACTGTAGAATTGTGCATATTTACTGATAATGGTGGACTGTAGAATTGTGCATATTTACTAATAATGGTGGACTGTGGAATTGTGCATATTTACTAATAATGGTGGACTGTAGAATTGTGTATATTTACTAATAATGGTGGACTGTGGAAGTCTGAGTAGACTTTTATGATAAATGTTCTCAACTGGGCAGTTTTGCCATTATGGGTGCATATGTTTTGTTTCATTGCTTACTGGAAAAATGTTCAAAACAAATTTAAAACACCCTCTAACAAGTGTACTGTATTGTACAAGGAATATAATTTTAGTACAATGAGGAAGGTGTATCAAAGAGCACATGTATGTTTCATATGCAAGGGGCCTATGATTCAAAAACAGCCCAAAATTAATCTTTATCTGCCACTGGCAAAATGTATTTTCTTTGAATGTGGGTTTCAATGCTGTTTCAATGAATGTGAGTTTCAAGGGCAGAGAAGTTTTAATGCTAAGTTTTCATTGTGAGACTGCATTGCTTTGTTTAACAGATGACTTAATGTTTGTGCTGTAAAATACAAAATAAAACTTTCAAATGAAGTCCAACTCATCATTGAAGTAAAGCAGTATGCACATTAGTGTTTATGGTAAATGGAGTGAAATAGCCAAGTAATGGCTCATTGGAATGGCTGCAGAGGCTCCATTCAACCATTATTTTGTCAGGGGGGGGGGGGCAGCAAACTCAGACAGGCCCAGCTGAACTATACCTCCCAACTGTCCAGATTTTCAAAGAATGAATAGATTTTTGCTTCTTATTTTTGGTTTGTTGTTCATAAAATTTGTAGTTTTAATTCCTAAATGATTTGCCAGAAGTCACTAAATAATAAGTTTCAGACTTCATAACCTTCATAAAAATGCATGTTAAAGTAAGAGCCGTTCTATCAACTGTCTCAATTTATACAAGAGCATTTTTTTACTGTTTATATGTGCCCCAATATATTTGGCCTTGTTCAGATTTACTGCATTAACAGGTTGAGAGGTACATGCAAATAAATTGCTTTATAGAATTAGGCATAGCCAACCTCTCAACTGTCCCCAATTTTGGCTCAAAATGTTGCTCTTCCCCTAATAATCCCTCCAAATAGCAATTTTGGAAGAAAACATGGAGGGTTTACAATTAAGAAATAACTGTAATAATCAAAGTTATAGATTACTTGAAATGCATGTAGATTCTTTTATTTTGTCAGCTGCTCAAGGTAGCAGTACTAATATTAAAGTGTCCCTTCTTTGACAGGTAGCAGCTGTATTGTGTGTCTATTTTATATTTTTGCATCACATTTTTGGTCCATTTTTCATAAAATTGTGTTTTTGGCAAATTAGTGACAAATCACTAAAGACTGAAGTTAGAAAATGACAGACATTTGAGTTTCAGATTTTATACCCTTCAGAAAATTCATACTAATGCAAGACCTATTCTATTATCTTTCTAAGTTTATTAGAGCAATATTTAAAAATTGTCCTTATTGTTGTGCCTTTGTCCCACTTCTGTGTATGGCTTTGTCCAGATTTCTTGCTCTTGAGGTTGAGAGGTATGACAAATGTGTCAGGGCCATCACAGTCAGCCAGAGATTGTGACATGCTTGTTGCACCCCACCCCATGTAGTGACTCTGGATGTGTCCAAGCAAGGCAAGGAGTAGTTGTATCTACCTTGGATGGGGAGGACACACTGCATAAGTACTACAGTGGCTTTTCATCTGTCCTTGATTTTGCAGAATGGTCTGGTTTCTGTCATATTTTTGTACTGTTGATTTATGCTTATTACTCAGATTTATGCTTATTACTCAAAGTGCCTGTTGCTCTGTGTTTAAGTAGCAATGCTTTAATGACCATAAGGTAAGCTTGTCTGACATCGTAAGATGCAAGTAAGCTTTAATAAGCATACTGTTAAAGAACTGCCAACATTGAAAGCCTTTCTGTTGTTGCCATGCAGAGAATACTTGACTAGATAATGTATAAGCCTTGGGTATTAAAGGACAGGATTCCATTATTTTAAAAAGCTCATTACACTTGTTGGAGACTTCCAGTCATCTCTACAGACTTTACCCGTAAACTAAACAGAATGCCAATCATGTGTGGTCCATAACCTGTACAGTAATCCTTTAAGCAATGTATCTTGAGCTTGTTTCTTGTTTGCTTTTCATTTTTACTTTTATCATGTTTTCCCCATGAAACAAGTTGTCAGGCAGCAGGTCTTTTTGGGTAAGAAACGTTTTTACAAGTGGGGCCATCACATAGATTTCTACTTTCAGCATGTTGCTTGGTACTTTAATAAAGCTGAATATATTATAATTAGAACTGCAGTGCAAGGAGAAGTGGTTTGAGTTGAGTGCTTCTGGTTTTTCTTATACTTGATTTTGACTGGCATTCCAGAAATGTATTTAAAAAGTAATTTATTTTTTCATGCCTCACAACCTTTTGTTTCCATCTAGATATTAAGTAAGCTGTCATGCAGCCAATGCATTGAAATATTTTTATTCTTCTACACTTATTTTTGTCTTGATTGGACTTTCATAATGATGGTTTGCCACCCAGGGCAGCGTATTTAATTAAAGTCAGTTTTTTGTGGTTTTGTGCATAGCTCCTCCCCTTTATGGTTGACCACACCCCTTCCCTTTGACCCCACCCATTCAGCGTCTCCTGCAGCCCCCCTGTGATTTGAAGTCACCAGCCGCCACTGCATTTACATGGGGAGGTGGCTGAGCAGATGATTCCACTCTGATCTGCCCAGGTACCTCCCCATCCGAACAGCAAATCCTAACCCAAAATATATTTAACACAATTGAGAACTGTTTCACCAACCAACGCCTACTGATGAACCCCAATAAAACTAAACTTCTTCACTTCACCCCCACTAGAAGATCTGCCATGCTTTCATTCTCTGTCACATCTAACAACGGTACCACTATCTCCCCAGATCAACACACCAAACTTCTAGGGGTTATCATAGACAATAATCTCAAATTTGACCTACAGGTCAACAAAACCATACAGACCATCAATAAGAAGCTTGGATCAATGTATAGAAACAAGACATTTTTAGCCCCACTGGCTAGGACTGCAATCGCCCGGTCACACCTACTCTCTACTCTTTTATATGCCTCACCTGTACTCTCAAACCTCAACAAATCCGAACTAGGTAAGCTGTCCCATAGCTACAACCATATTGCCAGATTCGCCACTGGCTCCACCTATAGAACCCACCACTGCCAGAACCTGAAACAACTAGAGTAGCTAGAACTGCCCAGCTTAATTCAATTCAATCAACTCTTAATAGCACACAAAATTCTTTACCACCCTGAGGATACCCCTTCACTTATAAATATTATTAAGCCATATAGCAACCTGAGATCCCTACGGTCAGCCAACAAACTACTGGTCCAAAATCACAAAACTAATAACTCTGCTGGTGAATCCCAGTTTGCCAACTTTGTTGGCAAAACCTGGAATTCATTCCCAAACTATATAGCCCTACAATCCTCCAAAAGTCTCTTAAAAAAAAAAACTCAAACAGTATCTCAAAGTGAACTGGCTTCACCCATGTACCAACCCTGATTAAGTTATAGACTTAATTTAATTGTGTCTGTCCATGAGAATTGTGAGTCTCTACTAGTGAACACTACTAAACCATTGTACATAATCAGTTTGTTTTATATTTTCTAATGTTATCTAACTTCTTGTGTAATCTATGTAAGATTGTCTATTTGGAGCTTTTCTCCTGGGCTTCCATTGAAAATGGACATGTATCCAGTCAGACTATCCCAGTAAACAAATGTAAAATAAATAAATAAATGTACTGATGATATGGCAAGTTTAAGATAAGGCTGACATTTATCCAAGTAATATATGGGAGCAGACCCACTGATTTGATAGGTGAAGTTTTAGTTTAATTTTACATGAATTTGCATTCTGAATGGATTTCTGTGGTAGTAGGACGTGATTTTATAGTTTAGGTACACTATTTGAATATAGAGAGTCACTGGCAGCATTAGATGATTTGGTTATAGTGATTACTGATTTTTGTCTAGAGCATAAAATTATATTGGGGGAGTAGCAATGTATTTGTTAAGGGCACAACACATTTCTGGCTTATAGAGATGTCCGTGTATTATAGTTAGCTGAGAAAGACCTCGATGATGTAGTACGTCTAACCAGTCTAATTCTCTTGAGGGCTAGGCAGTGGCATGTCCCATTGCTATAGTTTACTACAAATCTGACTATTTTATTATAACATTGATTAAGGTTGGACATTTGTGATACTTGAAGGTTAGTGAAAACTGGGGCAGCATAAAGAAAAGATGGCTGTAAGAAAGTAAAAGCTCTATGTCTTCTGCCTGTGTCAGTGACATAGGTTTTTCACTCTGTATAATGTATCTAGTTTCTGATGAGTATTTTCTATAGTGCTTGAATTGTAATTGGTCATCTATGATGACACCCAGTAATTTTGTGGGATTTACTTGTTTTTCATGGTGTCGTTGGCAGAGATGCTAGATAATACTGTTATTTTGGTAAAGACGTGTTTTTGAGTAATGGGCAGTAATTTATTTTGTTTTAAGGCTTAGTAGTAGCTGTGAATTATTGAGCCACATTTCAGTCGATACAAAGGACTGTTGCATATGGTTGATTAGACAGTGCAGATTAGGTTTGAGTTATCAGTGTATTAGACTGGGATAGCATTTTTTTGTAACAGAGTTGAGGTCATTGATGAATATGTTGAAAATTATGAGGCCTAGTATACATCCTTATGAGATTCTAATAGTTTCAGGAAAAAAGGTGGAGAAATTATGTTTCCATTTCACTGCTAGTGTTCGGTTTGAGAGATAGTTATGGAACCTCTACAGTGAAGAGTTGGTGAGCCCTAAAAATGAGTGCTTATGCAAGAGTTTCTGATGGGAGACACTCTCAAAGCTTTTCTTATCAGTCAAGGTAGATAGTGGAGAATAGGTTTCTAGCATTTCTTTGGGTGCTGACAGTGTTACCAAAATTCAGCAAAGCAGTACTTGTGCTTGTGATGAGGATGGAAGCTGTGGTGGGTTGAAGACAGAAGCTGATTATATTTTAGATAGCTGAAAATGTGTATGAATACAGTTTTCTAATATTTTTGTTGTGGGTGCTAAAATGGAAAACTGGCCTTGTGCAGTGGAATATTAAATGATTTACTCCATGATTTTATTTTTAGATATAGATCAATTTATCAGATTTACAACAGGATATGCAATAGTCTCAGCTGCTCTTTTAAGATATTGACCAAGTAGATTGTCAGATGTACTTCCAGTAGGCTTTAAGTTTTTGAGATATTTTTATGGTGTCTGTGGGAATTGGTTGGAAGGAGAAATGTTGAAGAGGTTATTGGATTAATTAGGGACATCAATAGCTTGATTAGTCATCTGGTTTGGTTAATGATTGTACTGCCCATATAAAGTGTATAAATAACTGCTGCCATTTCATGTAATAGGCAATGTGATGTGAGGGTGGATAAAAAAATGTAGTACACCAAATAAATATGCATCCTTGTGCTTCATTATTTCATTTATGACCATTTATTGGTTATTTAGTTTTTTAATACTCTGTTTATGTGTAAAATTACTTTATTTTAAACTCATTTAGAGCAGTAAAATGAGGTAAGTACAAACCTTTAGAAAAATGAACAGAAGAAAACAAAGACCAAACTTCTTTCTTTATTGTCATTAAAAGAGAAAGTACTTAAAAGACAAAATGGAACTGAATGATTGCTATTGGAATTTTGTATACATTCCAGTTTCTAAATGCCAAGCTGATGTCCCTTTCTTCCCCTGTCTTGTCTGGAAAACCCAGTATTACAGCTTTCTTCAACTACTGCCGACTCTGCATTTCCTTTATGAAAGCTTTTTTTCAGTTGTTCTGCAGATAATGCGTTTGCTTGCTTATTTACTTTTGCTCTTTCTGATACAGCTACACACAACATTTTCACATTGTAGCTGCCTCAAAAAAACTAGGTGACTGCATCATTTATGTACATTACTTCCCTTTTTCCATTTTGTGTTATACACACATTTTACATTGTGACTACATCTGAATATCCATTTCTTCTATTCTGATATAATGTAGCTTTTTAATTTGATTATACTCTGTTCATTTATTACGCCTGATATATTCACCAGATACTTATATAAAGTCTTTGCTTCACTGTAGAACTTTCTAAAAATAATTTTGTTTACTTATACTTGCTAACATAGTTTTTAACTGATCAGTTTTCAATCTCTGTTACAGTTTATTAACTACAATAATGTATCAAAATCATTGTAGACCATTTGACTGATTTTGGCTTATAGATGCTGAGCATAATCTTGACAGTTCATATTTGTTTATTCTTATTTATTTACATTGTTTTTATTATGTTTGCTTTTCTACTGCAGCTTATTGTCTATACGTTTGAGTATATGTCCTTGCATGTTTAAATAAGAAATGTATTTACATCTGAAGTTGTGACATCTGTAGCCTTTACTTCTGAGAATCCATGTGGCATGAATGTTCTCCTATAGTGCAGGATTTTAAAGGGCCATTGTCTGGCACTGTGTAACACCGCATTCATTCAACAAGGACCTAGATAATAAGATATAGATTTGCTGTTGTTAATGTGCACTTAGAATGGATATATTTATATAGCGTGTTACTGTTTGGCCATACTTGTACAGCTTCCTATTATCATATTTCTACAGTATGAATATATTCTATTTTAGCAAACATCATCCTACAGTGGAAAAGGGTTGGATATGTAATTCCATTGCCCTAGAAATTTTTCACATTTTGTATTAGCTAGTAAATCCTCATGCAGAATCAGGACTCAGCTGTAACAGTGTCAGAGTGTCAGCATTATTGACTTACTGCAGTCATATGAAATGAACTCTGACATACCTGGGAGACTCTTCGTAAGCCTTGCATCAGTTATTCTACTAATTTTGTATTATAGAAGAAGGAATATTGAAATTTAAATATATTGCCTGGTCACACTATTTTTTTTTCATTCCATGCCTTTTATTTATTTAATTTTGATTTACTTATTTGTGGATTGGTTAAAGCCACTGGACAAATTGTTCTTTTTCATGGACAACCTGGGAGAAATGTATGGTTAATTGACTTGCTCAAAGTATACAGTAGACTAATAAACACAGATGGAACCAAGCATTATACCACATGCACAGGAAGCAGCTTATTAACAGCTCAGAAATGTTGTCCACTTTGCTGTCTGCCAGACAATTGTCAAAAACCTCCAGTACTGTTTAACTGAGCCATGGCACTTATGTTGCAGTTCAGTATGTATATGTGTGAATATCGCTGGATCTTTGCATACACACACACTCACACACACACACACACACACACACACACACACACACACACACACACACACACACACACACACACACACACACACACACACACACACACACACACACACACACACACACACACACACACAAACACATATGGGTCCAAATGGAGAAATGAAAAGTCAACAAGTAAAGGAGGAGTGTAGTAGTGCTGAAACTGAATTCATCCTCAAGTCTTGGTGAGTACCTTCACGAAGTGGACCCTGTTTTTACAAAATCTCACCAAGGCAACACTGATATATAGACTGTATTTATATAGCATATATCATGGACAGAAGTAGGTCAAAAATTAAAAGAGATAGCTGAGTGCACAAGACACAGGGAAAAAAAATTATTGCCCAATCCTGGTAGGCATACTGATGCCAGGACTGGAAAAAATGGCATTGTAGAATCCTCAAAATACAGAAACATTCCTACAATGGGGCCAGACCAGGCCCAGGGTGAGGATGACCCCCCCCCCTATTTTAGAAGGAAGTAGCAGTCCAAAAAAATAACAAAAACTGATAGGCCATAGAAGAGCCATAAAGACAATGCAGTGGACTATTGAGGATAAGAAAGAAATTACGTATTGTTATTGTTATGCAAAAAGTCAAAAATGTCTAGACAAAAGATATACAAAATGGTTAAGAGAGAAATTAGAGAAAAGAAAAATACTTCTGCAAGAAAAACTGTCAGAAGTTTCAAATGAAAATGTGCATTCATTAATACAATAGATTTGTGAAAAACAGTATATAGATCAAGAAAGTTTGATCTGTTTGGAAAAAGAAGCATGTGAGGAAGTGAGAAAATATAAACAAAACTTAGAGATAATTGAAAAGTATAAAAAAGAAATATGGCATGAGAAAGAGAGATTTGATATGGTGCAATATTTATGCAAAGGAGAAAACCAGATTAATCAATATAAAGAAGGCAGCCCTAAGGATATTATTCTTATTAACAGCTCAGAAATGTTGTCCACTTTGCTGTCTGCCAGACAATTGTCAAAAACCTCCAGTACTGTTTAACTGAGCCATGGCACTTATGTTGCAGTTCAGTATGTATATAATATAGAAACTCTGATGCAGTCAAAGTTGAGGAGTGATAGGCCAGTGAATTCTCACATGACACAGCAATGGATGGCACATGATGAAACTGAAGCGAAGGTGCCACAGGAAGATGCTATAGAACTAGTTGTAGAATTCCTGCAGGAAATGGAAAACAAGGGATGTTCCCTCAGGTTGGAAGAAGATGAGCTAAGATAAGAGTTGCTTGATTTAATAGACATGGATAAATATATTAAGATCAATGAAAGAAATAGACTGCAGGAGGTCAATAAAACCCCAAAAGTCAGATGTCTGATAAAACAAATGAATGCAGTAATTAGGAATGTCCATAGAGATCCATTCAATATAACAGAAATAAATATGATATATTACTGTGCTGCTAAATTAATAACTGATAAAATTCTACCACAAGAACACAGGGTAACAAGAGAAAGGAAGAGGAAAAATCAAATACCATCATGAAATTGAGAAAACTATAAATCAATTAAGACAAGAAGTGTCACTGTTAGAAGAATATAGAAGAGGGAATAGATAAATAAATGCTAAGAAAGATAGATGTGATAAAAGCAATGCACAGTATTAGGACAGACCAGGATCTGTCATGCACTATCAAAAATAACAAACTAAAAATTTCAGCGCAGGTGGAAAAACTTAGAAGATACACATATAAATATAAAGGAAACATACAAAATAAGCAATTTATTGATGACCCAAAAAAAGTTGTATAGAGAATAGGGGAAATAATATAAAAGGAAATGAAAGACCACCAAAAAATCGGAAATAGATACATTTTGGAGAAATATCTAGGAAGATCCTGTGGAACATAACAAACATGCCAAATGGATAGAAGAAGTAAAAGAAAGAATAAAAAGTTTAAAAGTGCAGGATATGAAATGGGATAAAGTAACAGCTAGAGAGATTGAAACAAAGTTAAGAAAAGCCTCTAATTGGAAAACCCCAGGCCCAGATGCAGTACCTAACTTTTGGTTAAAAGTATTAACATCTTTGCATGAAGATTTAGCTATGAGTAATAACTATTTATATGCACACCCCAAACAGACACCAACCTGGCTAACAACAGGTAAAACAATGCTCCTGCTTAAGCATGAACCTGCAAGCTTCCCTACGAATTGTAGACTAATAACTTGCCTTCCAACAACATTTAAACTTTACACAAGAATTGATGCTGATAAGGTTTATGGTTATTTAGAAGAAAACTCAATTATAGCAGTAGAACAAGAGGGCAATAAAAGAAAGTCATATGGAACAAAGGAACATTTGTTGTTAAATAAATTCATACTGAGAACTTTAAAAAGGGGAAGAATTTAAGTATGGCATGGATCGACAACAAAAAAGCATTAGATAGTATCCTACATTCATGGATAAAAGAGTGGTTAAAAATGTATAAGATACACCCTACACTGATTGATAACATTACAGTGACCGTGAAACAGTGGCAGACCACTCTGCAATTAAGCCATGATAAAGGACAGATTATTATCCCAGGGATAAAAATTCAAAGGGGGATAGTCCAGGGTGACTCTCTATCATTGTTGCTATTCTACCTTGACATTAACACATGAAGCTGTTTACTTAACAGCTTAGGCCATGGCTACAATTTGGCTCCTAGAAAACAAAAAAAAGTGTAAAGACTTCTCATCTTCTCTTTATCGATGATTTAAAACTGTATAACTCATCAGACGAGGAACTGACAGCACAGTTGCAGGTTGTCAAAATTTTTTCAGATGACATAAGAATGCCATTTCATCTTGATAAATGTGCAAAAGCAACATTTAAAGCAGGAAAACTGTAGCACCAGGAAAACATCAGTTTAGGTCAAGATATGAAGATATAAAAGAACATGATCAACAGTGAAAGTATAAATATTTGGGAATTGATGAAGGATCAACAATAAAACATGAACAAATGTGAAAAAAAACTTAGTAAGGAATAGTTTAATTCTGAAAACAGTGTTGACATCTAGTAACAAAACCCAAGCTAATAAACCAATTTGTTCTTCCTGTCCTAACTTACAGTTTTGGAGTGATTGACTGGCTCCAAAATGTGTTGGATAGATTAGATAGGAAAACCAGAAGGATGCTTCATGCTCACCAAATGATTTATAAAATTCAGTGTATACCAAGGTTATATACTCTCCATTCCGAAAGAGGGATGGGCCTCTTTGAAATTGATTACATTTATACATCTGCAATTATGGGACTCCACACATATCTGCTGACCTTACAAGACCCAAATGTAGTTAAAGTTTTGAAATATTAGGAGAATAAATCTAAGATGACGTCTCTGCTTAATTTAGCAGAAGCATATCAGCATCAAGCAGGAATGGAAATCAAACCAGAAGCAGATAAAAATCAGGCAGCAACTGAATGTGCCAAAAACCAAAAGAAAGAATATAAGGTGAAGGACCAGATGAGCAGGCAAGAAATATGGAGAAAGCATAGATATAGTTGCAAGTGTAGAAAACTTCTGGAAAAACCTCATGCTGATCAGGAACAAACACAGGAATGGTTAAAGAGAGACGAGTTCAAACCAAGAGATGAAATGTTAATATTGGCAGCCTAAGATATTGGGCTATGTACATGCTGGTTTACAAAGTCCATTGAACATGTGCGAGAAACAGGCAAATGTAAGTTTTGTAAAACCGAATTGGAAACAGTCGCATACCTTGTTGCTGTTTGTGACATATTAATGGCAGAAGGATTGTATAATGAAAGGCATAATAATGTGGCAAGACTGTTGCACTGGGGATTGTGCAAACATTATGGCACTGAAGTGGCTGAAAAACACTGGAAACATGAGCCACCAAGCATGATAGAAAATGAAGAAGTTTACATTATATGGGATCAACCATTACCAACAGTTCAAAAGATAGATGCTAGAAACCCTGCTTTAAACACACAAAGAATACCTACCTTGACATGTCCAAGGCATTTGACCCAATACCCCACTTATGTGTTGTTGAAAAATTCAAGAGGTTAGGTATAAACTCTTATTTCACCTAGTGGATAGCCAGCTGATGCACAGACAGGACCTACAAAATTAGAATTAGGAAGTCCGTCTCTATAAAGAGGCCAGTCACCAGCAGAGCCCCTCAGGGCTTGGTTCGGGGACCTGTCCTTTCTGGCATCTACTTTTCTGAAATAAAGGCCAATATCAAGGTGCTGTTGCTGACCAAATTTGCGGACATTTGCAAATAAAAAATAATGATGGAGGCTTTCTATATATGACCTTAGCTGTGTGAACCACTCAGCTACCCACTGTCTGTGGGGTGAGAGCTCATGTCATACTATCTAGTCGGTGGAATCACAACATCAATAAGTTATATAACAGAAGGAAAATGATCATAGGAAGAGTAGGAGGTGTAGCACCCAGCAGGATAAAAACGCTCTCTTCAAACATAGCAAAGGACTCAGAGGACTAATCAGGTCTCCCAGTACCAAATTTGAGGCAAATCTTTAGCAATGTTCACAACCTCAAAGTCATTACACAATTGTGTGCAGAGCACATTGTTAATGGAGCCACCTACACTGAGCCAGAAGATATAGCAGCCCAACTGGAAGACAAATTCAACTCTAACTTTACCCCTATGACTTCCTCAGCCTTAACTCAGGAAATACCATCTAAAACAACTCCCCCAGCTCTCACTAGGGAACAGGTCCTTAATGCTCTCTCTAAGGCCAAGAACATTGTATCACTGGGCCCCAATAATATCCCAGACTGCCTTTTAAATAGCATAAAAGACTACCTATAAGGCCATATGGAATCATTATTTAACTGTTGCTTCCAAAAAGACTTCATGCCTCACAAAGGATGAATGGCAACTGTCATCCTTCTGCACAAAACTGAAGCATCTATGGAAGCAAAGCTATGGAAATGAGCAATAATAACATAAGATACCTCCAGACACTGGATCTAATCCATTTTGGTTTCATCAAGGGCAGGTCTTGACTATTTAACCTGATGGACTTCTTTGAGAAGGTCAACAAAGCAATGGATGAGGGCAAAACATATCACACTGCCTACCTTGACGTGTCCAAGGCATTTGACCCAATACACCACTTACGTGTCGTTGAAAAATTCAAGAGGTTAGGTATAAACTCTTATTTTACCTAGTGGATAGCCAGCTGATGCACAGACAGGGCCTACAAAATTAGAATTAGGAAGTCCACCTCTATAAAGAGGCCAGTCACCAGCAGAGTCCCTCAGGGCTTGGTTCAGGGACCTGTCCTTTCTGGCATCTACTTTTCTGAAATAAAGGCCAATATCAAGGTGCTGTTGCTGACCAAATTTGCGGACATTTGCAAATTAGTATCAGTCTTATAGATACAGACAAGTAACTGGTGTCAGAGCCATGGACAAAGACTACATGCCAAGAAATGCATAATAATATACTTTGGGAAGTAAGACACCCTTGACAACGTCCATATTGACAACACACCTCTAAGAGGTAACCCATTAGTCAGGGATTTGGGGGGATACATAGACAGTAATCTAGCCTTTGACCATCACTTGTCTGCAGTAGTAAGGAAATCATTTTTTGATAAGCAACTTGTAAATCAAGTTATAGCATCTAGGTCCAATAGTGTCATTGTTCCTCTGTATTCAGCACTCATCAGACCTATCACTGAGTACAAAGTCCTGTTTTGTACGTACCTAACCAGACACATCCAACAGTGGGAACTTCCATTGGGATTTGTCACAAAAACAATATAGGGTATAAATAACATGTCTTATGCAGACTGCCTTAAAACCCTATCCCTGTTTTCTATCTCCCACAGTCTGTTGCAGGCAGATCTATGCTTTTCATATAAGGCATCTTCAAACCCCTCTCTGTTGGACCTCTTCCAAATTCACAAAATAAAAATCATCAGAATTATACATTGTAAAAACTTAAAACCTGCTTGTGATAGAAATAGATCCTACTGGAGAGAAAGGTATGTTTCCCAGAAACTACTCCTTCTCTGGAATAAGCTCCCCATCCATGTGAAACAGAGTTCCTCCCTAACAGAATTCATATGTAATTTGGACAATTGCATGGTGAGTCAGAAATTCACCCCAATTAGACATCTATTTCTCTTTTGGATACAGGCACTCTGTAAATGCCTCATTTCCCTGTCCCCTGCTTATAAATGCTTAATCTCCCAAACAGCTGCTTGTCAGAGATTTGGGATCCATGGATAGGCATAAAAAAGGCCCTAGTGGTTAGTAGCCTAGTACACACCTATGAACCTGCGATTACTGACAAAAAGAAAGGGATATCAGTCCCATCAATAAAATTTGCTTGTACTACTAAAAAATATGGTGTTTCAAAGAGATGTAAAAACAAAAAGTAATAATTATTAATAATAATAATAACATAGTTTAAAGTAAAAATAATTGTTCCCTTACATCCATTTATGCAAGAAATTGTTGCATTGTTATTGCGATTTACAAATCCATTGAAATCAAGAAAGAAGAACTCATTGGGTTGCTGTCAGAATTTAAAAGCTGTACTTAAAGACATAGGCTGTAATACAGAAAAAGTGGTCTTTGGTCACATAAAATGCCTAATGCAGGTCAGTCAATTTGCAAAATATGATTCAACAGCTTTAGCTGCAATGAAGATCACCTCATTATCAGCACATTTGTATGACCTTGTACTGCTTGTTTTTATTGCTCAATTTAAAAGCACTTTGTGGTATTAATGTCCTATAGTCACCCATGCATGGAGATGAAATAGGCACCACATCTCTCAACTGTCTAGACATATGGAGAACATTCTCAATTTTGCCACATATATTTGCCTTATCTCTGATAACATTTTAGAGTTTTAGGTAAATCACTGAAGATTTCTTGTAGTCAGTAATGCCGCATTTTAGAGTTTCATACTTCTTATTGTTTATAAAATACATTTGGTGATGCAGACCCTGTTGTTATGTTAATGTTAAAAGTCATTTGTAATTTTGATGATTTATCTCTACATTATTTTTTGCTTTGCCCAGATTTCTTGAGCAACAACATTGAGAGGTATGACACGCACCCCACACAATCACACATATGCAAATGTTGATATTCATGCACATACACACACATGTGCATTTACACATCTACACACACACACACACACACACACACACACACACACACACACACACACACACACACACCCACACACACACACACACACACACACACATCTACACACACACACACACACACACACACACACACACACACACACACACACACACACACACACACACACACACACACACACAAAGAGTTGTCCAGCTCTCTTCATACTCCTGCTGACAAGTGTAAACACACTTCCTTACACATCTGAAAACTCACAACCTCCCATACCTACATCTCTGCTGAACTTCTTGAATGTATCTGGGATGTGTCTTCATCCATTGATTTCAATGAATGACCACTCTCTTCTTACTGAGTTAAATTTTACGCATGTCCAAGAAAATCTACTAAGCTGAGCTATTCTCTGGATTGATCTGCAGCATAAATTTGTAACTGAAAGCATTTTGGGGGGAAAGCCCTACTACCCTGGATTGCCTCATTTGTATGCATCATGGAAAGCAGGACTGCTTTCTGTGGTGATTCTTCCAGTTGCAGAAAATCACTTCAGTAGGGCAGTCTTTGAATCTGAAAGGGTTACCACTATGGGATGCCTGCTCATAGTAGGGTTTAACACTCACAGGAACCTTTTCTGAATCCTGACCATAACCATAACACAATTAAAAAAATATTTGATTTCAAGGCATTTTCATTTCTCCAAATTGGAAATTTAATAAAGAAGCAAGGCTACCTTTTATTTACTTTGTTTTTCAAAAAAGTTGATTTGCCTTAATGGATTTGCTTTTTATATACTCAGTTTTCACCTTCAAGAAAATATATTATGGAACAGACTATGCTGTTATTTCAGTCTTAAGGAAATATAAAATGCATGTATATTCAGGGTCTGATATTATAAATTATATTTTTCATGCAAACATAAACATAATACATATTAATAGGACATTATACTTGAGGATTTCAAAAGAAAGTTAATCGTATTTATAGAGCTGTGTGATAAATCCTCAATAAAGCAGCATAGCAGGTTGAAAAGTTTCTTCATAAATCAGCATATCTAATGATAAGACTGGAAGTCAAGTAATGCCAAAACATTCCACTAGGCAAAATTCTTGGTAACATTTATTGATTATGAATATGTTTTGCAAGAATCATTTGTATACCAAACATGTAAATGCACTGAGAGTAGTTTTATAGTGTAAAGGTGAATTTGTTTAATTTAACATTTGTATTGCTTCTCTCTGGCAGGAAAAAGGCCAAAATAACAGGTTCTGTAGTGAGAGAATGAGAAAGATAGAATTGTTGATCAAAGCAGATCTATTTTAGTTGTATTGTGATTATTTATTATATGACTGAGTTATTAGGCAGCTATTTTGTTAATTTAGTAATACCTTATGAATACATATGGATGCATAAAATAATTTTGTTTTTGAACATGACAAGTGTATTAACTCATTACAGCAAAGTGCGGCTCCAGGTATTTCTGCTGTTACATCCTACTGATGCTTCCAGGTGTCAAATTTTACTTGTTCATATTTGCATTAATAATTCCAAAACCATGCTACATACAAGGTATCAGAAAATTTCATCTTAAAGCATACATGACAGCAAATACAATTATATTGATATTTGATCTCTGTCTTATGCAGCTAAACAGATATTGGATATTATTTGTATATTGTTTACTTGTATGGTAATAATTTTCATATTGTCTCTAAATATCTCAACATTCAGGTAACAGAACTGCACAGCCTCATATAACAGCTCACAGCTGCATGAAGAAAATCCTTCTGGCAGTTATGTGTCGCTTGAATGGTTACTGAGATATCATAAAGTGTTCGTACATCACTAAATAAACATTCACTGCCTTTATTTTGGCTTATAAAATCCAGTTTAATGCATTAAGCTAAACGAATGTCACTTATGAAAAGAGTAATTTATCCTGAATTCTTTGCCAGTTGCAGTTTTATAGTAACACTTATGATTCTAGTGATATGAATATTTGTTTGAAATATAAGGTGATCACTCCAGCTTTTTAAAGGCTCAAACCACACCTGCTGGGAGTTAAAAGTACACAGTCAAAAGAGCTGTACTTGAAGGAATGGGTTAAATGAGTTTTGAATACACTGTGACAAAAAAAAAAAGGAAATAATATTTTACCTTGAACTCCTGGCTCTGAAATATTGATTTAAAATTAAATGAAGCTAGGAAAATAAATTCTTGAATTGATGGACTACCAGTTGGTTGTCTTTTGAAAGTCTAGGTCCTGCACAACACCTTTGAATTCTAAACTGCTCATCTTTTTTCCTTCCATGCCAGGAGAACATAATTGTTATTAACTGGTTCTACCAATATTTTGCTGTAATCAATATATGTGTATCTCTTATTTCCATCACTTCCTGCCATGGGGAGAAAATTTACAATTTCTTCTTGTGCTTCTCTTATTTCGATCACTTTCTGACATGGACAGAAAATTTGCAATTTCCTCTGATTTCTGAAGTCTTGGTTAGTGCAAGACAAGCGTGTGTACCTTAATTTTCTCCTCCTCTTCTGTGCCACACACAGGCTTTACAATATGACTCAACATCTGAACATTCCTTTATCTTATTCTCCTTTTATTTCCTTCTTAATTTTTTACTGTTCTGCGTATTTGTTTTGCTTGAACTGATCAGCCAGGTTTATATACAGTAAGCTGCATTTACTTCATTACAATACTGGACTCTGTTTATGTACATCAGTTAGCATTGTTCCTGTATGGAACTGAACTTGTCAACACTTCTGCAACTTACTAATTGAAATTCTGTATCAAAATCACTGAGCACCATTCAGTTAATGTTCTACATATATAGTGGCATGCATTTTGACAGTTAAGATTAATTTGTTTTTATTTACTATAGCATATTGTTTAATATACTGTTAAATTTATAGACTGCTATTGGGGTCTTTTCCTTTTTGTCCCAAGCCTGAACGTTTTGGCTGACATGGGTACCTGTGTCACTTTGGGTGTCATTTTATGCTGACCCTCTTGAGAGCTACCATCACCAGCTTAGGATCACCAAGCCCACATCACCCTGTCTTATGGCCACTGCAGAAGTTATGGTCAGAGGGGATTATCCAATATCAAGAGATAAGAAAGTGCAAGAAAACCAAAAATAGTAGTCAAAGAAAAAAAGGACAAAAGTAACATTACTGATTGAAATGTCTACACCTGGCAATTATAGTGCCCAGTGTACTGAGAGGTACGAAGTCATAAAATGCCAAGATAGCCAAGCAAAAACTAGAACAATACAAGGTAAACACACATATAGTTTCAATAGTATTACAAACATTGCCGTTGTTGTGTTAAACATAATTCTCAGCCCGGAAACAAAGAAAATAGGTACAAAGGCTCTTAAAAAGTAGGTACAGACAGACAAAAAATCTGAATACGTAATTAACATAACATTTTACTTCCTAATAACACAGAGTTCCTCCTACTTGTAAGATACTGCTCAGAAACAGTTAAAAAAAAAAAGGTGAGAGTGAGTGAAATATAAACAAATTATCAGACGCAGTATAACGTTTGCATACTTTAATAAATGGTACGGTGCACAGTCCTTTATTTTTGTTTCTGAAAAAGGGAGTTGTGAAATGTTGATCCTCTTCATTTAAATTATTGATGCCACTAATATTTTGTTCATATAGTCTGAAAATAAGAATGTACATCCAAAAATAGGTACACTGTGTGAAAGGGTAAATTATGCCTGAACATAGGTGGTGAAATTAATAAAAATGAATAAATAAATAAATAAATAAATAAATAACAGAGACATATAGAAACTGATACATAATGTTTTTTATTCTTTAGTTTACTCTTCCATCGCAGCTTGTTCAAATCCTTGTTTAAATTCCTTTGCCAATAGTTAATTCTGAAATTTATCTTGATATGGATTCACTGAGATGACCTTCTATACGTTCAGGTTTGTCTGATGCTTCTTATGTGTAGAAGGCCAATAATTTCTGAGTCATCTGTATGACTTTGGAATGTATTTATTTGGCACTATTTTTTTTATGTTCATTTAAGAACATGTGACATGTTAAGATACTTGTATATTATATGTTTCATATTACTTGGGACCAGGTTGATCCAGAATCTAAAATACTTATCCTCATCAAGAATGATTTAAACTAGCATTATGCTTCTTGGAAAACAGTTATTATACAAGAATATCTTACTTATGTTTAGAGTATGCCCTTCAGGATCTGAGGGTTAGACTTTATAGTTTTGCATAGAATACTCTAGAAACTCATATGTACTTAACATTAAAACATGACAGACTGGATTACAGATGTTCCCAGTAATCAAAAGAACAATGCAGTAAAGTTCATGCAACATATTATTTAATAAAAAAAAAACAATTAGAAGTTAAGGTTACTCAAAGGGGAACAGTTGGCTGCTGAGGATGATTTTTTGGTCAAAATTCATATATTATATCATTAATGTGCACTCTTGACTACATTTTATATTTGTATGTATGTGTGTGTATGGATTTACTTCAGAATGCTGAACTTCTGAAAACCCAAATGTCATATGGTCAACACCATTGATTGAGTTTTCAGAAGCTTGAAACCCCGAAATTAATCCAAAAAAAAAAAAACAAAACAAAAACTAAAACATTTCTGCAGGGGGGCTTGCCCACCACACCCCCACTAGTTAAATATACCAACTCCGAGATTGCACTACAGCGAGGAAAAGGAAACTCTCCCATTCTGTGCTGTATGCAGATCTCCATTCAGAATTTCGAGCTTCTGAAAACTCGATCATATGGCCTTGACCATATGACTTTTGGGTTTTCAGAAGTTCGAGGTTCTGAAGGTAAAGCATATATATATATATATATATATATATATATATATATATATATATATATATATACATATATACATATATATATATATATATATATATATATAAATATATATATATGGGTCGTCTTCTGATTGTCAAAAACACACTACTTTTTCGACAACCAGAAGATCGAAAAGTTTTATGCAAAAGTGCACTAAATCGAAAGTGCACTTTCGAAAAAGCTGGTTCTCTGAAACACATTACAGTGGGGATAAGGAAATATATCCTTTTCCCCACTGTAGTGCGATCTCGGATTTAGTATATTTAAGAAGAGGGGGTGTGGTGGGCTGCAAAATACTGTTTAAAGTAGTTTTTTTTTTTTGTTTTTTTGCAGTTCGGAGAACCGGCTTTTGCACAAGTGCACTTTCGATGTAGTGAACTTTCGCTTTAATAGGTCTCAATGTTTCTTCTTTGTTGCTTGTTGAAACATAAACCCATATATATATATATATATAATATATGTATGTGTGTATATATATATATATATATATATATATATATATATATATATATATATATATATATATATATATATGTATATATATATATATATATATATATATACATCTACATTGGAAGCTCAACCTTCCAAAACTTCAAACTTCATATTATTTAGGCCCTAACATCAAAATTTAGAAAAAAAAAAAAAAAGAAACAAACATTTTTTTTACATTTATGCAAGGGGCCAGCCTCTGTAAGGGGCCAGCCTCCCTGCACCCCACATCCCTTGCTAATTAAATATACCAGCTCTAAGATTACATTAGAAGGAAGAGAATGGTAAACTTCCCATTCAGCTCTGTACTACAGTCTCCATTTAAACTGAAGTTTCAAGACTTCGATTTTGTGATCTCGACCATATGAAGTTTAAAGTTTTGAAACTTCGAGCTTCCAAAGAAGACCTATATAGATGACTTTATTTTTCTTCATTGAAATTTCACTTATTCAAAAAAGAAAAGTAGATGCCCACTTCAGCAAAAGTGCTTTTCAACGAAAGTGCACTTTTGCTGAAGTGTAGTCGCCATATGGGCTGACTACAAAAAAAAAAAAAAACACACACAAAAAAAATCTTTTGTAGGAGGCAAGCCCCACTGCACACCCCATGTGGGGGTCTGTTCCCCCCACACCCTCCTACTTAAATATATCAACTCTGACATCACACTACAGTGAGGAAAAGGAAATCTTGCCATCCTATGCTATATTGTGAGCTCCATAGTCAGTTTTTGAAATTTCAGTACTTCGAACAAGTGGTCTCACACAACTGAGTTTCGAAGTACTGAAACTTTGACCAACTGGATGGATCCCACATATATATATTACATTAAGTGCAATGTCAGAGTTGATATATTTAAGTAGCAGGAGGTGTGTGGGGTGCAGCCCCCCACATGAGGGGTGCCAGCTGGCTTGCTCCCCTGCTTATACTTGGAGAAGAGTAATATGGTTTGTCTTTTATTTGTTTCTGTATGTACTTGTGGTGGAATATAGTATGTGTTGGTATCCTGTGTGTTTTCAGTATTATGAGATTCAGTATTTTGAGTTTTCAATATTTTGAACTTTCAAAATTTTGGTCTCAGGATTTTGAGTTTCAGGATTTTGTAGCACTTATATATATATATATATATATATATATATATATATATATATATATATATATACATATATGGATCTACTCGAGCAAATGTCTGAGTACATAATAACAGAACACACTTTAATGAAAGCGCTTTAATCGCAAAAGCGCTTTCGTTAAAGCATGTTACAAAAAAAAATAAAACACTACATTTACATTTTAGCAGGGGGACTTTGCCCCCCTGAACCCTCCATGTGTGAGTCTGTGCCCCCCCACACCCCTCCTACTTTAATATTCTCCCTCCAAGACAACACCACAGTGGGGAAAAAGGAAATTTCCGTTATCCGCACCATAGCAGAGCCTCGGCAACAGGCATACTTATGCAAAAGTGCTTCTTTGGTGAAAAGCAATTTCACGTAAGTATGCCCGGCCATTTGGGTTTCAGTCGTTTGCTCACTCAGGCAAAAGTCCTAGATTGTGTGTGTGTGTGTGTGTGTGTGTGTGTGTGTGTGTGTGTGTGTGTGTGTGTGTGTGTGTGTGTAATTATATTTTATGGTGAGGTACCTAGTGACGGTGCTGCCATAGCTTCTTTTATCAGTATAGCCGCATGTTTTTGCAGTCCTCAAAATTCCACACTATTACTACTGTGTTCTATTGCTTAACATTGTTTCACTTAACTAACAAGTATTTGTCTTAGATATATGTGGCTCCAGTGTGGTGGTTTGGAGAAATAAAGTGAAATAGTGTTGTGTTTTTTATTATCTATGAACTACTGGGGGGCATTGCACACCTGGAGGGGTTGAATCCAATTAATTCTGTGTATATGTTCCATCAGTTTCTATTGCAGGAATTATCTGTTGGTCCAGTAACGATGAACATTCTTGGTATCACCTTTGCCTTTTGTCAGGTACATACATAAAGACTCTTTCATGGAATGCAAATAATTTGGATTATTTTTGAAAGATAACCTGAAGATAAATGCTGGTCTATTTGTTTTCTTATATTTCTTTAAGTCTTATGATCATGTTTCCTTATTGTGTGTGCTGCTGTAATTTATTAGATTCAAAATGGGGAACATCAAAGTACAAAGGTGTTTTCAGACTGCATGTGAATTTTTTTCAACAGTGCTCATCTTCCTGGTTATATTGTTCCAAGCTGTACAAACAGAGCAATAACAAAGTGAATTTCTTATTTTGTTTATGCTGTTAGTATTTGTTTGCATGAGTACAGTACACTAGTTTTAAACACATTGATATTTCTGTATGGAGCTCAGTAGCATGTTCTGCTTTGTAACACTTTAGTAAGATGTTAAGATGTTTTAGGATATACACATGCATACAAATATTTCAAGCATTGGCAATATTGATTCCCCTGATTTATTTTCATTACTCTTTCCACTTTACCCATGCATGTTTTCTGATAATGTTTCCAAATTGTTATTCCATACTGAAGTTTGTGTCTAATATAACTAAGGACAATGACTTCATCAACCACAATCAAAATCATTAAAATTATGCAGACCATTTCAAAATAATTGTCCCTCTTCCCAATATCATATAGGCTACTGAGAGGTAGCCTGTGTCTTGCAGGTAGAGTATCAACAGACCTTCTTTTCTTAGACCTGTTAAATATTTGCAAGTCCGCGTATCATCAACACTCATTCAAGTGATCTTATTCTCTTTTGCAAAATACATAGAACATGTTGGAGGAATAGGTATGTGTCAGAGAGAATACCACTTCTATGGAGCTGAGTTCCACATCTCATAAAGCAAAGCACATCTGTTACTCTATTTAAATATAATTTTGAAGAATGGCTGGATAACCCCTGGTTTAGCACACCTTCCCCTTATGAATAATTGAGACATGTAAATCTCCCAGTATATTCTTATCTGGCCTGTTTCTGGGTTGCTCATATCCAAACAACAGTGTCAATTTGCAGCAGGTAGTGCACTCACCTTTGGTGCAGAACGCTGTGGATTTTATTTTCACACATTCTATCACCATCTGCTACACCCATCCTTTTGACAGTACAAAATAATCAATTTCAGATTCAGTTGTCCATCTTCTATAAGTCAACTGACTTTTATTCCACACGCAGCTAACTCATTAGATTTTATAACTTTTTTACCTTTCTTTTTACATTTTCCTCTTAAATCACAATTAAAGTCCCCTGCAATTATACTTTTCATGTTAACCACCACATAATCTAATATTTGATTAAACAGATTCTCCCTTTCATTGAATTTGTATATGATGTATAGCACATTATAATATATGTATATACATATATATGTATGTGCTATAATTCTATAAAAAATTTTGTCCACTTCACATCTTCAACAGTTAACATTCCCATCATTACCAACAAACATTACAATTAATATTTTACTATTTTTTACATAGAACAGCCATTCCAAAAAAAAATGCTCACTTCCTAAATTTGATATTGTATTTCCATCCCACAATTTGTTTTTATTCTTTCTTCACTTGTCAGGAATCTTACATTCCCATAAGAAGAATATCCATGTCACATTTAGCACACCATTGCAGTATCCCTATCATTCTTACAATATTAACAATGCTTTTCACATTTACTGAAAGCACTCTATTTTTTTTTTACTTTTCCTTTTTAAATTTAAGTGAAATACTTTAAATTTTAATTGTCTTACGTTTTATTATTTCCTCAGTTGCATTTTGTTCTGTGTTTTGTACATTATTCTATGATCCTCGGAATCAGACTTTTCATTATTTTTCTTTAACCAAAGCACATCTAAAACTACTCCTTACCTTTCTTTTTAATCTTTCATGAAGTATTTTAAATCTCCTTTTCCTCACCCTTACCCTAGCACCTATTGAATTTATTTTCCTAACATCCTTTACACTCCCTTCACAAATAACTGGCCTATCACTTTCAATTTCGTATTCATTTTCAACACTCTCCGTGTAGCTGCAAAAAAGAAGTCTGAAGGAGAAGAGTGATGTTCAAGACTTATTCATCTTCTGGATTTTCAATCTGATTTACAATCCTTTTTTGGTCTGTCAGCAGTTGGCATTATGGGTACCAACATTTCAGTAGGGAGGCATTTTATTTCTGCAATGATTATCAGTCCCTCTCTCTCTCTCTCTCTTTCTGTTCCCTTTACATACATACCTGCAATACATTTCAGAGGCTCACTTGGTACACTCATTTTATATATTAATGTGATTCTGTATTTACTAAGTGGATTTTTATCTTTACTTTAACCTTGCCTCAAGCGGTTTCCCCTCATTTACCTTTTTTTGGATGAAACATTTTCTCCAGCTACTTCTACCATTAGAGTTCATTGTGAACTGAGGTGCACTTCAACTCATCTACATATAATATCCATTTCCAGATAAACAACTTTTCCTTTCCATTATAAAACATGATAGTATAGCTACTGTGTTATAATATTCACTACTTTAAAAACACTTTTCAGAAATTTGTTGCAGATAAATAAAATTCAGCTGGTATGGTAGATAGACATTATGCTTCTTATAGTTATTATTTTGGTAGTTACTTTGAAGCCTGCTGCATTTTGGGTATACTAAGACATAGCATCATTGATTGTCCACATTCCCTCCTAGCTATTTTTCAAAAATCAATCAGAACATTGGGTCAGTTAAATAAGCATATATTACTACTATTTTATTAACTCAAAACAAATAAGAAAATATGATGACAGAGAAACTTCCAGAATTAAATTCCTTATTTGGGTCCCAACGAGTCTATATTCTGTATATCAACTTAAAATTCTACCTGTTGAAAGTAAGGCTATTGCTTTGCTTTAGCTCTCTTTCTATGTTTTATTTTTAATTTTAATATCCTCTCAGTTTGCTTGGTGAGGGCGTGTTGGCAAGAGAATGTTGAAATGTCTGTCTGTATTCAGTTTCTAATAGGAAGTTTCAAAACTCTGTTGTGGGTCATTGCAGTCATCTGAGTAGCTTACACATGTGCTTCAGTACTAGCTCATTTTTTGGCATATGTCGATTCATGGGCAGGTGAAAAATGTTTGTCTCAATTCATTCTCTCTCAGGGCCTTTAAGAAAAATACTGTTAACATCACAGCAATGTACTGTAGTGTCAATGCTTTTCTTTTAACAGACACTTTAATAATGTCCATGATTTCATTCAGATATGCAACAGATATTTTGCATACCACTGTAGCTGACATAGTTGGCTTAGATAGTTTTTTTTATTCTACTGGTCATTATTTTAATGCTAATCTGTGCTTTTTGGGATATGTTATAAGATTGTGGGATTAATTATGTTTTCCAGATCAGATTTTTTTTTTTGAATTACCAAAACTCAGCTAAATCAATTACAGCTTGGAGCAGATGAAAAAATCAAACAGAAATAGTTTAAAATAAATTTGGCTTCAGTAAAACTGGGAAGTAAATACAGGAGTAAAGGGTGGTGTGGTGTAGCTACTTTTAAATATTTCACAACAGTAATCATTGTTTAACCTCTGCCCTGCATACCCAGACTCACACACAATATTAAGGAGATTTCCTGGGCATGATCAGACATTATGCCTTTCTCACTGACAAGTACTCTGATATCCAGGTCCATTTCAATATCCAGAATGTTGCTGCATCAGGTCATCATGCAGAATTTCCAGCAGGTGGAATCCATGTCATGATAAAGAGAATTTTCTTTCATTCCGAAAATGATTTTCTGATTCAGTTTCATGCTGAGGATATGTGAAGGTCAACAACATTAATCTCAACACACTACCAGCACACCTCTGATCCTCCTTTGCACTCTCTGAAAGATAAAGATATTTTTGGGTCCTAAATTATATTCAGACCAATTTCATTTATTGACCAATAAATGGGTGGGATTTGCATTGACCTTGAAGATGTTAGCAGAATTATACTGTAGGTCTTCATGCCTGAATTCAATTCTTTGAAGAAAGTTGTGAAATTTATTATAGAGCCATACATGTTTGAAGAAGGAAAAATAAGGAAGAAGAAATGGAGTTAGAAACAAAGGAATTTTCTAAGAATGATAATCTTATGTTCCTCTTCAAAAAGCTGTCAGCATTGGAAACAAATGTATCAGAGTACAATAAACCTTCAGTCAGCCAACAATATAAAAATAAATATATTCTAAGCTAAAGGAACTTTAAAAGAAAGAGATGGGATCTTTAAAGAGCACCTAAAACGTAGAAAAATGGAAGTTGGGAAATGACATGAAGAAATTATTAAACAGATATCAAGAAGGCAGAACATATTTTTTGACTATTCGAAGAAGTAAGAAATGATAACATTTTGCTGTTATTAAAAGAAATATTCAGTATTTCATCATTTTTTTCAAATGAACGTAATAGTGGAACTGAAAAAAATAATAGAATTAAAATAAGGACAGAAGGAAATAAAGTACCCCAACAAGTTACAATGTTACTACATTCTTGGAAATAAATAAGATGGAAGAATATTGCACTCAATTTTTGTAATGATTTTCCTAAAGAAATAATTCAAGCAAGATTATAGCTTTTTCCACAATGGACTGAATTATATGAGTTTGAGTAACCTCAGTTTTATGTCCTGATATTTTGATTTGAACTTTGTCAGTTCAGAAATGTTCTTTAAAGACAGTACAAAATATTACATATTTTGTATGAAACCACCTTCAAAGTAAGAAAGGAAAAGCTAAGATGTCTAAAACTGAACTTATAGAGATGAAGTAGGAATAAAACAGAAGAAGAAAAATTCATAATTCTCATTGTCTTCTAGTAAGCAAACAAAACTCATATTTTGTAGAAGCTTCCCTCCTGTGAACAATCTAAGGACTTAACATTATTTCTTGGTATAAGGAGCAAAACTCATATTATTAGTGGAAAAATAAAAACAGATTGCCAGATTCAAGAGAAAGCCTGAAGAGATGCTGTAACAGAAATATGACTTCTGAAAACCAAGTAAGAGGAATATATTCTCCAGATATTAGCAGACATCAGATGGACATGATTGTATTTTAGTAGTATCAGAGAACTTTGGTATTGATGAAAACCAGATGCTTTGAGAAAACTTGATAATACTAATGTGTAAACAAGGAAAATAAATAATGTATTGGTACAACAGCAAAGAAGTTATAAATCCTCAAAACGTATTTGAAGAAATTTGTTTTTAAACAAAAGTAAGGTGTTTTCACTTCATATATTTTCATATATGACTGAAAAATGTATTTGCAATTGCTTTTGGGCAAACTAGAGTGATTTTACTCTCTGTGAAAAGACAATTGCTGTAGATGAGTTCATTTTATGTATTTTCACTTTTAAGAATAGAGAATATTGTCTGTATATTTTACAGGGACTTTAATATTATTTGCTTTAAATTCTCATATAAAGCACTAATTATTATACTTATCTTATGAATGTTCCAAGTTAAAGTACTACTGTGCATGAACATGATTATAAGAATGCTAATAAACTTGCTCTAGAGTCTGTGAAGATTTTACTGACCTGTTTATTTATTAATGATGCCGACTGCTTCATCAAATGATTCTTACTATTTTATATCAGTTGGCCTGCTGTCTGAGGTATTTTCAAAGACGATGTGAAGTTACATATGCCAAATACTGAGCTGGAATCTATTTCTGGTTACTTTTATGAAAAACTCAGAGTTGGCATTATGCACACCTTCCCAAGACACTGCAAAGCCTATAAATGAAGTAACTTTAATTTGAATCACAGGATCTTAATGAATCATTGAGCTGATGATAAAATGTGACAGACTTGTAGCTTTCTATTTTATGTTCAATAATTTTATTTAGGTTTTACTATACACTGTACTTTAAATAGCCCTTAAAGAGAAACAAAAACAATCCTTATATTATTTATCAAGTTAGCATTTCATAAAGTATTAGCAGATTCTTTATTTTAAGTATTATTTTATTTATTAAAAAATCTTGATATATTACTTCCTGTTTATAATACTGAATGATAAATATTATATAAACTGTTCTGCATTTTGGCATCCTTTTGCCAGAGATTTAAAGTGTTTCTGCTTGAATCCAAGCCATCCAAAGATAAGAAGAAGAAAATAAGTTTATTTTGAGTATCATCTGTACTTTTTCAACTGTATTTTACTGTTTTACTGCAGTCATTTGTGCCTTTTTGACTGTATTTTTTTAATGTTTGTGCTTGCTTCATTATCTGCACTTGTTATATACTGAAAATGTTGTTTAGTTAGGATAGACTAGATACAGGCTTGCTGGATCTAGCCTGTTTTTCATACTCCTGAACTCAAATCCAGCAATCTTACATTAAGAAGAGCTCTCCTGCACCCTTGTTGCAGAAGAGTATGGATATGGCCTTGTCTGAGCTGGGGATTAGTGGAAGAAGGATTATTGTATGACTCCCTGTTAGCAGACTGGTTTAAAACTGTTTAATTTTGCTGGTATATAAACCTCACATTTGCAGGCACAAGGTACTGAGGGTTAGCTGTGTACCATGCGATGGGGGCTAGTGGTGCCCTGTATAGATGAAAATGCTGAAAATCACTTTTTTCTATAGTCACCAATTAGTGAAACCCTCTGGGCAACTCAGGTGCACTCTGAGCAGAGTATCCTGACTTTTCATCCCTGATCTTCTATAGAATAAATTGACTTGTTAATCCCAGAGCACCAACCAATCTAATTTGCCTTCTCACAAATAAGTATTTAAGAACTACCTGCTACTATGGACAGGTTCACAACATTTCTCCAGCTAGCCTAATTGCCATGGGCATCTTGTTGCAATTTAGCAATTGTCTCATGTATACTGACAACCACTTGCTCCTAAAGCAAACAAATGCAGTGTGTGAGAGATGTAACTATATCATGAAACTAGAATCAGTCCTCTCACATAACAACCAACAAGACATCAAACAGGTTGTCAGTGCACACATGTCTTCTTTCATAGAAGATAAAGGTAAGGTCATGGCACATAACCCCTCATACATGGAGGTACTCACTAAGAGCCTACCAAAAGACCAGGGACATCCCAAGTGCAAACAACCCACACATGCTGGTACACAAACAGAATCCACCACTACACATAACAACACACATACCAGTGTCTCAATAATTAATCCCCTAAGGCAAAACACCCCAAAAACAAATGTTCTGGTCATAGACAACTCAATAGTGATACACACAGATATCCTTCTTGCCAGGTTGGAAAAGGAGGTCACAGTCTAAACCTCAAAATGCACTCTCTCGAGGCACTCTTAAAAATGGAGAACATCGATATCTGTGCAGTAACTGAGACCTGGTTCAAGGCTCCAGACAGCACCCCTGCATTACCAGGCTACAACTCTTACCACACTGTTCGGCCACCAAACCAGAACTGAAACACTAAAGGTGGAGGAGTGTCAATATTCACCAAGGATATTCACACCACCAGGCTAGTTGCACAACACAATACATCTGAAATTCTTCAGGTGCAACTAAGACTAGGTAAGACTTCAATCCAAATTGTAGCTTGCTACAGATCCTCCACCATGCCCCAAGATTCTCACTACACCTTTCTAAACATACAGGAAAATATTAAGATAGAACCAAACACCCTAATACTGGGTGATTTTAACTACCCTGCCATTAACTGGGAAAACTACTCGTGTACCAACATCTTTGCCCATTGGTTCTTGGAATTCATAAATTCCAACGCCCTGGATCAATTAATCCATAGTTCCACCAGGGGCTCCAATATCCTAGACCTGGTCATTACCAACATGGGAAATCGATGCTCCACACCCCCTCGTTAGTCAGGTCTGACCATAAGCTAATCACCCTTAACATCCACATCCCACCCTCACCCCCCAGTAAGGAAACCTCCATAAAAAATTTCTCCAAAGCCAACTTCATGCTACTCAAGTCAGAAGTGACAAACTTCATGACACCCATGCAGACAGGAACTGAAAGTTCAACTGCTGAATCCTACACTAAGGCACCGTATGAGCACATCCATTCATGCTTGAATCATGCCGTCCCAAATAGAACCAAGATGCTCTCATCCAAAAAAAGGAAGCCAATCTGGTGGTCCCCTGCCATAAACAGACTTTACAACAAAAGGAAGAAACTGTTGCAGAAAAGAGGAAAATCCCAGGATGCAAATAACTCCCTTACCAGCCTCAGTAAGAAACTGAGATCCCTCATAAAATCCTCCAAAGCTAGTTACGAAAATAAAATTACCAAAGATTCCAAAGACAACCACAAGGCATTCTATAACTATGTCAAGAATCTAAATGGCAATGCTCAGATCTGCTCTGAGCTAAAACAGAATGGCATTAAATATACTGATCCCAAGGATATTGCCAATATCTTGGCAGATCGACTCAGTGCCAACTTCACCCCTCTCTCACCCCCTAAATGGCCCATCTCAATACCGGAAGATTGACAAATTCCAGTAATAACGGCCACACAGGTAAAAAACACACTCTCCAAAGCTAAGAATACAGCATTCATGGGACCAGATGACATCCTGGGCTGTGTACTACATGAACTACAATATGAACTTGCATCTCACCTAAGTGTCATGTTTAATCATAGCCTCACCTCAGGTTTCATGCCCACTGAGTTGTGCAGAGCTACAGTTATCCCACTCCATAAGGGGGGATCCACCTTGGATCCCAGAAACTACCATCACATCAGTCTGATGAGCCTTATCTGTAAGGCCATGGAGTGTAATATTATGGAAATTATAAACAAAGGCATTGGCAACCTTCAAACACTGGACCCCACCCAGTTTGGGTTTGTGAAGGGCCGATCTTGTCTCCTGAACCTGATTGACTTCTTCGAATCAGTCTCCAGAGCCATGGACAAGGGTACGGTGGTTCACATAGCCTATCTAGACCTTACCAAAGCCTTTGACACCATCCCCCACTCTGGAATCATAGATAAACTTACTAAGCTGGGCATTAATCCCTACATCACCCAATGAGTTGCTAACTGGCTTACTGACAGAACCCACACTGTAAAAGTAGCCCACTCCAAATCCAGCTCCAGATAAGTGACAAGTGGAGTTCCTCAGGGTTCAGTCCTTGGACTGCTCTTGTTTGGCATCTACTTCTCTGAAGTACAGGCCAACACTAAGAGACTCTGGCTAACAAAGTTCGCAGATGACTGCAAACTGGGAGCCATTACTGAATCCACAAATGATGTGGATACTCTACAAAAGGACCTTACAGAAACAGATGCTTGGTGCCAGAGCCATGGGCTCAAGCTCAATGCCAAGAAATGTATAGTTATCCCCTTTGGGAAAAAACATGTACCTGTGAATTGCCATATAGGTGGCAGTACACTAAACACCAAAAGTGTGATAAGAGACTTAGGGACACAGGTGGACAGTGGTCTCACCTTCGATAACCACATTGCCACAGCAGTCAGGAAATCCTTCTATGTGGCACATCTCATCACTAAGGGATATTCATCCAGAAAAAAAGGAGGTCATTGTGCCACTGTACTCATCCCTCATTAGACCCATTATAAAATACAATGCCCCATTTGGTATATACCTCTCAAGACATCTGCAGCAACTGAAAAGGCCGCAGAAATACCTTACTAAAAGAATCACAGGCCTAAAGCAGATGCCCTACGCTGACCACCTTAAAAAACTCCAGCTATACTCTGTCACATATCGTCTACTCAGAGGCGATCTCTGCTTAACATACAAGGCCATTTCAAACCCAGAGCTATTGGACATGCTACACTTAAAGAAATCCCAATGCCTCAGAGCCACACGCTCCAGGGATCTAAACCTTGTCATCACAATAAACAAAATATGCTGGAGGGATAGGTTCCTGACCCAGAGACTCCCCAGACTCTGGAATAGATTGCCCATACATGTCAAGCAGAGTGCCTCTTTGGCCCTCTTCAAAAGGAACCTTGACGATTGGATGGGAGAAATGAAATTCACCCTGGAGATCACGTCCAGCGAAGTAAATAGTGTGGGAAGAAATAGCCAGGGAATTGTTATGGCTAGGCTTGTATAGGCCCTAGGGCTGATAACCTAGTACCAACTGATGAACCTATGAACATATTAGCCTGCCTATCACATGCCAGAATCTGTCAAATCATGCATGCACTCAAGTCACTCAGCAGCAACTCCCGTTATCACTCTCATAGTTCATGTTGGAGTGAATGATTTCAGATGTACCACTCTGGACTATATGAAGAGTGACATGACTGGACTCTTAAATTATGTGTCCTAGGCAGGTATATCCCTAGCCCTAAGCAGAATTCTTCCTTCACCCAGGATAATACCACTATACAGACAAAAAATGATTGATTTCAATAATTGGCTTAGCTTCTGGTATCGCTCAAGGGGGATCCAGTATCTATCAGCCTGGGAAGACATGGTTGACAGACCACACAGCTCTGCCAGAAATGGCTTTTGCCTGTTCCATCAAAGCTTTCAGATACTGGAAAAGATGCTTGCCTTCCCCATAGTGCCTTTTAGGCAATGTCAAAACAACAACAATTCTGACATAAAGAAGTCTACTAGCAATAGACTCAAGGTCATGCTACTTAATGATAGGAGCCTAAACAGTAAACTGAGCTCCCTGGAAGTACTCCTCATTGAGTCTTGGTTCAAGGCCACAGAGAGCACTCAGGAAGTTCAAGACTACAATGCCTTTCACATGTTCAGATCCTAAAATGAGTATGAAGGAGACAAAGGTGGAGGTGTATCCATCTTCATTAAATCCAAATACACCTCAAGACTGGTAAAACAATACAACTCTCTTGAGCTACTCCAGGTCCAAATAACTAAGGCAATATACCCTACCACATCATCACTAGCTACAGGTCTCCCACCATGGACCAGGAGAAGCACATCACCTACCTGGATTTGCTAGTAACTCATTATACAGCCAAACACCTTAGTCATGGGAGATTTGAACTATACTTCTATCAGCTGAGCAACTTACTTGAGCACAAACATAATTGCTCTAAGGTTTCTGAAGTTTGTTTATTCAAATACCCCAGAACAGTTGGGCAGTACCAACGCAAGGAGCTCAAATGTCCTAAACCTAGTGCTCACCAATGAGGGGGGTCACTGCACTACCTCCTGTTTGTTGCCCCCCCCCCCCGGTAAGGTTAGACAATAAATCTGTCTCATTTGAAGTAATGATCAGACCTGACCCCCACATGAGCAAAAACATGAAAATTTTTCCAAAGCAAACTATAGCCTACTAAGCAAAGGTGTAGAAACTTTCAAAGCCCCTGCTAAAACAGCCAACAATAACTCCTATGCAGAGGAGTACAAAATGCTCTATATTTCCACTTAAATAAATGTATTGACTCGGCTGTGCCTGACAGGACCAAAACTAAGTCCTCCTTAAACAACAAGCCAGAAAAGAAAAAAATAAACTGATATCTAAGAACAAGAGGGAACTCACTCAACAGAGGAAGAATATCCTCCACAGCTTGAACAAACAAATCAGACATCTTGTAAAGTCCTCTAAGGCCAGTTACAAGACTAAATTAGCATCCCTAGCTAAAGACAATCATAAGGCATTCTTTAGCTATGTCCGAAGCCTAAAAGCCCAGTTGTGTGATGAACTTATAGTGGAAGGTACCACTCACAGTAAACCTGAAGAAATTGCCAACCTGCTAGCTGACAGATTTGGCAATAACTTCATCTCCTCTGTCCACACCAGCCATACCCCAAATCATTCATGACACCAGTTAACTACCTAGTATCTCCAAAGAACAGATCACACAAATGCTTTCCAAGGCCAAAAACACAGCCTTTTTGAGACCAGATAACATCCCAGGCTACTTACTAAACAATTTAAGTATGTCAAAAAGAGTACTTCCACAAATAGTCAGCCTCCTTCTACCTACGTAGCAATAACTCAGGATGAAGACAACCAACAAAGCTGTAAAAACACTGTTTTAATAAAAACTGGTTATTCAAGGCCTTCTTTAATTTCTCTTCCACATAAATTGATATGGGTTTGGTTATCCAACGTTGCCCAGCTACGACTGGCCTCAATGGGGGATGTGTGCTATGTTTATGGATTTTAAGCAGTCCATTTATAGTTAGAATGACAGGGTCCTCAACAGAAAAATAAGAACACAACTCATAACTTAATCTACTAGTAACTAATAATTCAAATAACTCACTATTAAAATAGTTCACAATCCTTTTAACAGCCAACAAATCAATTTTTAAATACATATCACTCTCTAATAAACGTTTCAACATGGAGTCAACATAAAAATTTTCATCCATCACTATAATCGCACCACCTTTATCAGCAGGGCATATGCAAATTAAATACTGTTCACTCAATTGTTTTAAAGCTAAATGTTCATAAAATGTTAAATTATAAAACATTTTTCCTTTCATGTCTTATCAATAGGGTTATAAGGTCATTTTCACACATATTCAAAAACACTATTAGCAAGGAATGCAAGACAGGATTCATTGTACTAAGCTTTTTAAATTTACTTACAATAGTCGCACAGCCATCAAATAAAATTTTAAGCATCATGTTCCTAACAAAATAGCACAGTTCAAGAAGTACATCTGTATATATGGGTTCATGTCAAACCAACGACATATTAAAATATCGAAAGTCACTACAGCAAAATGAATCCATCGACAGTTGAAAACATCGACAGTACATGTATACAAAAGTACAGCACTAACATGGGTCCTGCAAGGGGGAAGTAGTATGGGTACAGTATCATATCATATCTTTTACTTCCCCCTTGCAGGACCCATGTTAGCGCTGTACTTTCGTATACATGTACTGTCGATGTTTTCAACTGTCGATGGATTCGTTTTGCTGTAGTGACTTTCGATATTTTAATATGTCGCTGGTTTGACATGAACCCGTATATATATATATATATATATATATATATATATATATATATATATATATATATGGATCTATATGAGTACATCGACATTTCAGAAGAACGAAACTCACTTCTTCGACACGAAATCATCGACCGCTCATATCATTGACATGTCAGGTATGCGATGTTTACGTCTCCGACAATAAAATACAATGCCCAAGCAGTAAATGACAATACTGTTAATGTAAATTGTACAGAGTCACGTAACACCCTACCCATGTCAACACAGAAACAAGTGCTAACATGGGTCCTGCAAGGGGGGTGATTGTGGGCAGGTCATTAACAAAGATGGTGAAGAGAAGAGGGCCAAGAATAGATCCTTGGGGAACTCCAAGTGTAACAGGTAGGCATGTGGGTAATTTGTCCTGCCATAGAACAGCCTGTTGCCTATTGGACAAGTAGGATTGGAACCATTTCATTGTGTAATTGCTGAGTGATAGTTTTTTTAATGTATGGAGGAGTTGAATGTGGTTCACCATATCAAAGGCCTTGGAGAGGTCTAAGAAAAGAGCAGATGATAGTTTATTATTGTTTCTGAAGTTATTGATGGTATTAGAAAAGGATAGTAGGGCTGATGTGGTACTGTGATTTGGCCTGAAGCCATGTTGGGAGTTGGCTAGAATTTTATTTTTGGTGAGGTGTTCCATCAGTTGTTTGTGGACATACTTTTTCATAGTTTTGGCCAGGGGTGAGAGTATAGCTATAGGTCTGTAGTTGGTTAGCTCTAGTGAGCTACCACCTTTATGGAGAGGAATAATGTGGGACATTTTCCATATGGAGGGGATGAAGGCTTCTGACAAGGTACGGTTTATGATTATGGAGACAGGATAGGAAATTGCCTCAGCTGCTTTTTGCAGAAACTCAGCTGGGAGAAGGTCAGCTGCTAGCTTAGTGGGTTTTAGTTTTTTAAGAAGAGATGTTATAGAGGATATGGGTACTGGATCGAAGGTAAATAGATGATCTGATGTAGTTGTAGTATTCTGCTGGCATGGGTAGTGGAGTGGGCTGGTTGTTTGTTTGAATTGTGTGGCCAGGGATTGTATAGTTTCTGTGAAGAAACTATTGAATGTGTTAGCAATGTTTACAGGGCACTGTTGATTGCAAGTTGTTGGAGTGGGGGTGGTCACCTGGCCTGGGTGCAGGAGCTTGTTTAAGCCTGCCCAGAATTTTTGTGGATTATTATGGTGTTTGTGTTGGAGGTGGAGGAAGTTTTTTTTATCATTTAAGATCATTCTTTTAGTTTCATTTCTAAGTTGCCGGAAGGTTTGGTGGTAGTGTGGGTCTTTAGAAGTAATTAGTATTATAATATAATTATAATAATTAAATATTTTCAAATCATTCCACACAAAAAGAACTTGTCTATCTTCATTTAAAGGTAAATTAATATTACTGTCTAAATCATTATTACTATCGACATAATCAGGTACTAAAGTAGCTATTTCATTAAGTAATGGTACTTCTCTTGGTACAAAACAATTAGAATCATTCATCTCCAATATTGATTTGTTTTCTGGTACTTACTTTTCTGTTGTGGGGTAAAATATCGCCCCCCTTGAAAATTTGTACCAGTCTGTCTATAGTCTACCTTATGTTCATTAGAGTCCATTTTATGGATAGGCTCGTACTCTTTTTTCCATATATATGCTCTATTCTCCTCGTATTGCTCAACATCATGTTGCATCTTCCTATATTTCCTATCAAATATCTTTTCTGCCTTATTATCTGCTAATAAATACTGCTTATTATATAAGTCTTTCCACTGAGGAAACAATAAATCTGTGATAATAATATTATTTAATTTGTCAATCTCATTAATCAACAAACTTAATTTCTCATAATTTTTCTTAATAATTAATTTCATATAGCTGAGACCAAAACTGTTAAATAAATTATTAAATTCAATTTTAGTGTCATGATTCAAAGACACCCCCATAGGCATTTTAAAAAATCTTAGTCCCATAGGAACAATACCTGGTATAATGCATTTATTCAGATATGTATTATCAACTTTAATACTTTTAACTGTAAACAGCATTTTACCTAAATTATAAATCATCTCTTTTAAGGTGCCTTTATTATTATATGCATTCATGTTATACACTTCAGGATCATGAATCTTAGAAGCTACAGTAAAATCAAATTCATTAGTTAAAAAATTATCCAATTTATTCACACGTCCAATGTTATGGCGTGGCGCAGTGCCTTCAACAGATGAAGCCCTAGGGCTAGATGTATTTAGTACAGTACCTTTTTTATTATCCAATTTAATTTTGTTTTTGGCCGTTGCAGCATAGGTTTTAATGGGTGCCTGCCGTTTAAGGCATAGCATACTTGGATACATATGTGAGCCACACTAATACTGGCTTTCAGTCAGAAATATTTAGAAAATAAACTTTTTCGAATGGCTACCTGGACTACACTAGTAATCATCCTAGACATATTTATAAGAATATATATAAGGGTCAATGTATACGTGTGGCTAGAATGACCTCTGATTATAACAAAATGAAAGATGAAATAAACAATATTAGAACCATGTTTATTAACAGAGGATATCCTGTGGCCTTATTAGATGATACATCAGCTTATGTTATTAATGAATGGAGTAATAAATTTCCACCTATTCTTGGTAATGAGAATTTCAATATATCAAGCACTCAAAATAATGTACAAAAAGAATATAATAGAGTTTGTGTATTAACATATTCCCCATTCGTAATTGATATTAACAACATTATAAAGAAACATTGAAATATATTAGTAATGGATGATGAACTATTGAGTGTCACTGGTAACGATCCTAATTTTGTGTTTAAAATGGGTATGAATATTAAAAACTTATTAAACACAAATACTCATAATAATATCACAAAAAATATGCATACCAAAAAATGTGGGCAGTGTAAACAATGTTATGCCATTAACGAAGCTGTAGGAATTAGATTGGATGATATTAATAAGACATGTGCGGTTCAGAAAGGGAAATTGCAATAGTAATAATATAGTTTATTTAGCCAAGTGTAGTACATGTACTGTATTTTATATAAGGAAAACAAGAGAGACAACTGAAAAAACGTATTTATGAACACCTATATAAAATAAAAGTTAAAGATACAAAAAACGCCCTGTTCAGGCATATAAATAAATATGGTGATACACACACATTTAAATTTGCAATTATTGATCAAGTACATATATCAGCTAGGGGGGTAATCACAAAGCACAGTTATGTAAAAGGGAATCTTTTTGGCAAATTGTGACTAATGCCACAAAATCTCCTGGTATTAATGATTTTATTTCCATTAAACCTGTATTACAACTTTTATAACCTCATAAGCTGAGACCTTAAAAATATAAAAATATAATATTTTCTATTTATTTATGAATATATTTATTAGATTCATCTATTTTTAATACCTGTGTTTTTAATTGTTCAAGTAGTATTTAATATGTTGCATGTTGTATATTTTATGTATTGTCTCCTTAAATGAGATTTTTTAGTAGCCCATTTTGGCGCCAAAAAGTTTTTAAATTTGTCTGTAGTACACAGATATGGTGTTCTGATGAAGTCTGTAATTTACAGATGAAAGCGCTTAACCAATGTTTTTGAGCTTAGTTCGTATTGAAATACATTTTGTGATTGCTTGACCTGGTCCTGTTTCACTCGTACTGTTTTACATAGCGGAGACAGTTATTTGTCTCAATTGTTTTTTTATATCAACTGTTTTAATTGGAGAAATGAACAACTACATGACTTATTAGCTAAACCTTTTTAATATGATACGAGAGAAAAAAATATTGGTAAGTTCAAAGAAAATAACTAGAATACAATAGAGAAAAAAAGCATTAGTAAATTAACAGTAGTCTCTCCTTTAATAGTCACATTGCCACAGTAGTCAGGAAGTTCTTCTACATGGCACACCTCATCATCAAAGGGTTCTCATCCAGGAAAAAAGAGGTCATCGTTCCCCTCTACATGACACTCATTAGACCCATTATAGAGTACAACGCCCTTTTTGGAATGTACCTCACAAGACATCTGCAGCAGCTGGAAAGGTCATAGAAGTACCTCACAAAGAGGATTACTGACCTCAAACAAATGCCCTACACTGACCGCCTCAAAAAACTCCAGCTTACTCTGTAGCATATCGCCTACTCCAAGGTGATCTCTGCCTAACATATAAAGCTATGTCAAACCCAGAGCTGTTGGACATGCTGCACCTAAAGAAATCCCAATCCCTCCGAGCTACACACTCTATGGACTTAAACCTTGTCACCACAATAAACAGGACATGATGGAGGGATAGATTCCTGTCCCAGGGACTTCTCATACTCTGGAACAGGCTACCCATCTATGTCAAGCAAAGTTCTTCATTAGCACTCTTCAAGAAAAATCTTGATGAGTGGATGGTAAATAGGAAATACACCCCAGGGATCACTTCTGTGTCTCTGTTCGACAGTGGCACAGAAAAATAACTTTCTTGGGTGGTGTAAGCCAGGGAACCTTGTTGGCTAGGCTTTTGTAGGCCCTTGGCTGATAGCCTAGTACCTACCTATGAAATTTTGAACCTATGAAGGAAAATTACGAGAATATCTCTTTTTATGAAAGAAATATTATCAGAAATCCAGCAAATATCAGCTATTATAATTACTAAATGCAAACGTCAAATTTTTAGCAAAAGTACTGGCTAATAAAATGCATGCTGATTTTATTTGCAATAGACTGAGAGCAACTAATGGTTATCCTTAGCTATATGTTAAGTGGAAAGTGAAATTCAATAACTTATCTAGGCATTATTTTATTTCATGCCAGAAAAGCATTTGATATCTTTATCTTGGAATTCATGCTTGAAGTTCTTAAAAATAGAAACTTTTGTGAAGATTTTTTGCTTTAGTTAAACATGATATGCAAGGACCAACAAAATCTGTTGTATTTAACAATGATGTGATAGATGCAATAAACATTATTAAGGATAGCTGATGAATCTGTCTACTGCCATCTGCTTTATTTACACGTTATCAAAGAACTTGATTTAAAAGTCAGAAAATAAACATAAATAATTTCTAACAATATATGCAGACATAGATTATTTGCAATGCTTGTGATTGTATTCTGGCGGCAGAAAAGATGTACAAAATACTAACATGACTGTTAAATGTCTTTCAGCATTTTTGAGAGTATTTAGAATTATATTCTAATAAAGATAGGAAAATAGACACTAGAGTAGTGAAAGGAGAGATTAAGATAGCTGTGCTGATTTACGAGCATTCACAAACTTGAACCTCAAGACACAGAGGCGGACACTTTCAAACCATTACTGTCTAACATCTATAAATAAACACTCAGGAAAAATAGACATCTGTTCCTTTAAAATACGCTATCATTTACGTCCACATATAAGGCATACACAGAGCACAATTTGGCTAAAAATTGTCTCAATTAAATGATGAACATGAGCTTCTTCTTACCTTCACAACAACCTTTTTTACTTTTCTGCAGGGGGCAAGCCCCCATGCACTCCAACACCCCCTGCAAATTATATATACCAAATTTGAGATTTCACTACTATGGGTAAAGTGTGAATTTCCAAAACTCATAAGAAATTCAAGAAAAACAACCACACTCTGAAGCTGAAAACTGCAATGATTTAATGTCTTCTGGTACCTCAGCTACACAAGTCTTCACAGGAATAAATTCATGACATTCAGCAGCATATTTTATAGGAACATCAATTAAATGATTAATCAATTAACTATTTTCAGAGAAGTTTTTGAAGAACCATGATACCTTCCATTGCCATGTATTTATAAACTGAGGTTCATTTCCAAATTCAAATCCCTAGGGGCAAGTGTACCAACATTCAACATAAATCTGCTTTCCAAATTGAATAACTTTTGAGAATAATCTCCACTATTCATACAATCAGGTTTTGCTAATACACAGAAAAAGAAAGACTCAATGACTCCCCCATGAATTGTGTTAAAATGTTCAGAAATAGGGTTATCCAGTCTACAGTTCCTCACATCACCTAGGTGCTCAAGAATTCGTAGACTGGATAACCCTATTTCTGAACATTTTAACACAATTCACTGAAAATAGTTAATTGATTAATTATTTAATTGATATTCCTATAAAATACACTGCTGAATGTCATGAATTTATTCCAGTGAAGGCTTGTGTAGCCGAGGTACCAGAAGACATTAAATCATTGCAGTTTTCAGCTCCAGAGCGTGGTTGTTAAAGTGTGAATTTCACAATCCTCACTTTATTATATATATATATATATATATATATATATATATATACATATATATATATATGTTCACTACATAATCTCGAAATTTTGAAATATCAAATTTCAAAATCTCGAGACTATATTGCTGAAACCCATAAATGCTCAAAGACCAGAAGCGTGTAATTCAAAATCCTGAACTTACAACACACATACATCACACACATACACATACACAAAACTTCCCCCCACAATCAAACATATCATCATACACTACAGATAAGCGGGGGGCAAGACCTCTTGCATCCCCCATGTGGGGGGCTGTGCCCTCCACACCCCCTACTTAAATATATAAACTCCGAGATCGCACAGACACACAAGGGAAACTCACACCCACACATTTTACAGTCCCTCCCTCACACAATTTTGCCCTTCTGATCTTTTGGTATTTCAGGGGTTTCGGCTATATAATCTCGAGATTTTGGAATTTGATATTCCAACATTTTGAGATTATGTAGTGATCCCATATATATATATATATATATATATATATAGATATATATATAGATATATATATATAGTGAATAACATTGCAGCTGATTTTTCCATGTCCTGAGGTTCAAGTTTGTGAACATTTGTCATTGTGATGTTTTGATGTTGTCATCTTGTTTTTTTCAGTTTTGGTTATATGTTAATTCAATGAACTTAAGTAGACTCACACACACACACACACACACACACACACACACACATATATATATATATATATATATATATATATATATATATTAATGGTTTACTATCAAAACCTTGAAGTGCCTCCAGTCGAATGGTCTCATCGCTGAACAAAAATACTTAAAATAAAAACATCTTTTCACCCCCTTGTTGAACCAAGTTAATACAGATTGTTCAACATTCAATGTTATGGAAATGTGCCATTGGACTGAATGTGCCATTCAGTGTTAAGTGATGCAGTTTGCTATATTTCTGTTTGATGATTAGCCATCTTGAAAACTGTACTTCGATGGTGCACGATTCAATGGAGTACAGTTACGGAATATGACAGTAAACCATATGTGTGTGTGTGTGTATGTGTGCGTGTGCGTGTGTGTGTGTGTGTGTGTGTGTGTGTGTGTGTGTGTGTGTGTGTGTGTGTATGTGTGTGTGTATATATATATATATATATATATATATATATATATATATATATATATATATATATATATATGGTCTACTTTACATGGTTGACTCTTCAAAAAGTCGACTTTCATATGGCCGAGACCATATGATCGACTTTTGAAAAGCAGACCATGTAAAATAAATACATAACGCACACCAAACACTTACCTTTCAACTGTTAGCAGGGGGTACCCCCTGCACCCCCAGTGGGGGGCCCCACCCCCCATAACGTAAATATACCAACTATGAGATTGTACTACACTGCAGAAGAGGACATTTTCCCATTCTGCACTGTACAGAGATAGCAGTTCCCCATGGTCAGCTTTTCAAAAGTCGATCAAATCGTCTCAGCCATATGAAAGTTGACTTTCTGAAAATTCGACCATGTGAGGGGGACCCTATATATATATATATATATATATATATATATATATATATATATATATATATATTGCCTACTCACAAGCTCCCTCAATAACCTCTTTTATTTTCTTACTTGGCTCTGTTATAAGAAAGCTCCTTTTCCACTGCATAGAAAACACATGGAGCATGCTTGCTTAACTATCTCAGATGTATGCATTACAATATTTCATTTTTAAACAACTTTTTATTAATTTTAAAACAAAGATTGTACAATTTTTTTAAAGATAAATACAACAAAAATATAACTATTTACAGATGTCTACAGCAAAATCAAACATATAAAAGTGAATCATTAAAATTTATCAAGTAAATCACTTAATTTTGTCCAAAATACAAACTGGTGAGTAATATTCAAAGTTCTCATTTTGGCAGTTGACAGTCCTTTCTTAATAACTTTTGTTGTAGACAGACAAAAAAAGCGAAATTTCAAACATATATACATTCAAACCTCCCATCATGGAACGTAAATCCCCCTGATTTGATGATATAATCATACAAATCACACAACAACCAACCCATCCCAATGTCACCAAGCTAAACAGTTGCTACGGCTTCTTAATGTAGCATAATATTAATTATAACAACTTAGAGCACACTTCAAGTCATGCTAAAAGGAAAAACAATATTAAGTACTAATTTGAGAAATACTAATATTTATGATCATAGAAATATAACGTTGGAAACATTAATAATAAAGAATGATATTATGTATTTTTGAATATATCAGAAATATGTCAGAAATATTGCATTACAAATTTCTCTAACTGATCAAGACATTGTATGTAGTTATTCCTTCTAATTAATCCTATCTTAGAAAATACTTTAAATAGCTTAGTATTTAAGCATTCATATGGATGAAATAAATAAAACTGACAACAACTATAACACATTAATCTATAGACATCAAGATCTTGTATCATAAAACTCGTTTTTGTAATACCAGTTAAATAATAAGCCTAGGTTCATTTTATGTTATTTTCTGATGAAGTTCGAATGGAAACTTTACAATGAACAAAAGAGCTCAAAATGTGATTTAAATTAATAAAAGACTGACCAAAGCACAGAGAATATCCTAGCATCTATGTTCTTTCCAAAATAGCAAAAGTTTCATAAGTTTATGTATAAACACACACACACACACACACACACACACACACACACACACACACACACACACACACACACACACACACACACACACACACACACACTCTATCTCATATACACCCCCCCACCACTGCCACCACATACGCACTACTTTCTATGTTTGAAAATGTTAGGGAGAATTAAAATAAAATAATAAGGGGACTTATGTAATAGTAATAATAACATATATACACCATTTCATATACTATAGAAAAGGTATTTTAATAAATATAAGCATTGTTTTTTGCTTTACCTTGTATTTGATGATGAACTGTAATAGATGATAGCATTGGATATATGTGAAAAAGCTACTTAGGCAAAATATAAAATGAGAACAATATTACTTTTCTTTCATTTTTTTCCTGCTTTGTCCTTTGAAGACCAGCAATTTCTTGTTGCCTGTCTCTTTAGGTTGAAAAAAGTTCAATCCATATTTTCTGATTGATCAAAAAGTTTCTTTTTCTGAGAAGAATTCACTGCATTTTCTAGAGAATTAAACTTTTTCCGACCTTTTGGTAAAAAGATCCTAATTCTGGCAGAAATAAATTAGTTGAACTTTAGCTTCTTTGTCTTTCATGAACGGAATTCATGCTTTCCTTTTGGTCATTGACTAGACAGGAATTTTACAATAATAGAACTGCGGACCAGAGGATTTGTTTTAAAGAAGAAGTTGAAAGAGATCTATGGCTCTCCCAATACCAAAAGATAAAGCTTCTGGGAGATTTAGAATTTTAGGCATCCAGTTAGTAAAAAACTGCAACATACTGTCTCCTTTTTTTCTTTTCAGGTATTCCATGTATACTAATATTCCTTTTTCTAGATCTACTTTATAAGTTCATGCGTTCATTGGTAGGTACTAGTTTATTGGCCCTAGGGCCTATATAAGCCTAGCCAAATGGTACCCTGGCTTTTGCCACCCAAGAAACTTATTTTCCTGTGCCTCTTGTAAGCAGAGCCACAGAAGTGATCCCCGGGGTTAATTTCCTTTCTCCCATCCAATCATTAAGATTTTTCTTGAAGAGTCCTAATGAGGAGCTTTATTTGATATAGACAGGTAGTTTGTTCCAGAGTATGGAAAGTCTATGAGACAGGAATCTATCCCTCCAGCATGTTCTGTTTATTGTGGTGACAAGGTTTAGGTCCCTAGAGTGTGTAGCTCAGAGGGATTTGGATTTCTTTATGTGGAGCATGTCCTACAGCTCTTGGTTTGACATAGCTTTGTATGTTAGGCAGAGATTGCCTCTGAGTAGGCGATATGCAACAGAGTAAAGCTGGAGTTTTTTTAGATGGTCTGCGTAGGGCATCTGTTTGAGGCTGGTAATTCTCTTTGTCACGTATTTCTGTGGTCTTTCCAATTGTTGTAGATGTCTTGTGAGGTACATACTAAAAGGGGCGTTGTACTCTATAATGAGTCTAGTGAGTGATAAGTAGAGGGGAACAATGACCTCTTTTTTCCTGGATGAGAAACCTTTTGTGATGATGTGTGCTACGTAGAAGGATTTCCTGACTACTGTGGTGATGTGATTATCAAAGGGGAGACTACTGTCCACCTGTGTCCCAAGGTCTCTTATCACACTTTCAGTGTTAAGTAGACTACGGCCTATGTGGTAGTTCATGGGTACAGAGTTTTTACCAAAAGGGACGACAATGCACTTTTTGGCATTGAGCTTGAGGCCATGGCTTTGACACCAGGCATCTGTCTCATTGAGGCCCTTTTGTAGGATGTCCACATTGTCAGGAGTTTTGATTATGGCTCCTAGTTTGCAGTCATCTGCGAACTTTGTTAGCCAAAGACCTTCTGCATTAGCCTGTACTTCAGAGAAGTAGATACCAAACAGGACAGCACCCAGGACTGAACCCTGTGGTACTCCACATGTCACTGGTCTGAAGTTGGATTTAGAGTCTGCTACATTCACAGTGTGGGTTCTGTCAGTGAGCCAGTTGTCAACCCATCTTGTGACATAGGGATTTATACCTAGTTTAGTGAGTTTGTCTATAATTCCAGAGTGGGGGATGGTGTCAAAAGCATTGGCGAGATCTAGATAGGCTGTGTGAACCACCTTACCCTCATCTACGGCTTTGGTGACTGCTTCAACAAAGTCTATTAGGTTTAGGAGACATGATCTGCCTTTTACAAACCCAAACTGGGTAGAGTCCAGAGTTTGGAGATTACCAATGTCATTGTTTATAAGTTACATGATGATACGCTCCATAGCCTTGCAGACTAGGCTCATCAGGCTAATGGGGCTGTGGTTCCTGGGGTCCATGGTGGCTCCCCCTTTGTGGAGTGGGATAACTGTATCTGTGCGCCATTCAGTGGGCATAAAGCCTGAGGTGAGGCTATGATTGAACATGGTACTTAGGTGGGGTGCAATTTCGTTCTGTAGTTCATGTAGAACGCAGCCTGGGATGTTATCAGGTCCCATGGATGCTGTGTTCTTGACTTTGGATAGTGTTTCTTTTACCTGTGCAGCCATTATTACAGGTACTTTGCATTCTTCTGGTATAGAGATGGGCCCTTTATGGGATGAGAGAGTGGTAAAGTTAGCACTGAACCTATCTGCCAGGATGTTGGCAATATCAGTTGGTTCTGTATATTTAGTGCCGTTGTGCTGTAACTCAGAGCAGATCTGAGTTTTGCCATTGAGATTATTGACATAGCTATAGAATGCTTTGTGGTTGTCTTTAGAATCAGTGGCAATTTTGTTTTTGTAACTAGCTTTGAAGGATTTTATGAGGGATCTCAGCTTCTCACTGAGTCTGACCACAGAGTTCCTCTAATCATGGGATTTTACTCTTTTCTGCAACAGTTTCTTTCTTCTGTTGTAGAGTTAGTTTATAGCAGGGGACCACCAGATTGACTTCCTTTTTTGGAGGATAGCATCTTGGTTCTGTTATGAATTGCATGATCCATGCACTTGTGTAAGTGCTTATAAAGTGCAGCTGTATAGGATTCAGCAGTCAGATCTCTATTGTCCATCAGCATTGGTGTCGTGAAGTTTGCCACTTCTGTCTTAAGAAATGTGAAGTAGGCTTTGGAGAATTTTTTTACGGTGGTTTCCCTAATGGGGGGTGGGGGTGGGATGTGGATGTCTAGGGTGATTTGCTTGTGGTCGGATCTGACCAATGAGAAATTGACCTCTGGTGTGGAATACCAGTTGCCCATGTTGGTAATGACCAGGTCTAGGATATTGCTGCCCCTGGTGGAGGTGTGGATAAGTTGATCCAAGGCACTGGAATTTATGAATTCCATAAAACGTTGAGCACAAGAGATGGTACATTGCATTGTGCTCTTGCCCAAAGTTAGTTGCACTTGGATAATCTCAGATGTATTATGCTGAGCAACTAGCCTTGAGGTGTGGATATCCTTAATGAATATGGACACAGCTCCGCCTTTAGTGCTTTGGTCCAGGTTAGGTGGCCGAAAGGTATAGTATGAATTATAGCCTGGTAATGCAGGGGTGCTCTCTGGAGCCTTGAACCAGGTCTCTGTCACAGCACAGATGTCGATGTTTTCCATTTTAAGGAGTGCCTCGAGTTAGGGCATTTTGAGGTTTATACTTCTAGCATTAAGTAGTATTACCCTCAGATTTTGCTTGTTTGTACCTGTTACAGTGGTGAATTTGTCATTTGAATCTTGCCTAAAAAAGGCAATATAGGGGTGGCAAGAGCCTTAGCCAGTATCCGGAATCCCAAGGGTGACAAGTGCAGGCCATCTCTGGCAAAACATTGTGGTTTATCAATCATGTCATCCCAGGTAGACAGATACTGGATCCCCTTAGAATGACACCAGAAGCTTAGCCAATTGTTGAAGTCAATCATTTTGTCCTTGTATTGTGGTATCCTTTTGGATGATGGCAGGATGCTACTCAGGGCTAGGGTCATATCTACCTGGGCTACAAGATCAGAAAGATCCTCCATGTCTCTTTTCATGTAGGCCAGGGAGGTACGTCTAAGGTCATTCACACCAACATGGACAATGATAGAGTCATATTTGTACTTGCTGTGGAGTGACCTGAGTGCATGTGCTATGTGGCAGATCCTGGCACCTGACAGGCAGCTGACAGTAACTTTCTCCTTGCTTAGCCTGGTGAGTGGAACATCAGTCTGCCTGACTATAGAGTCACCTATGACTAGAGTGTTGGGCACGTTGTTATGCCTTATGGGCTGTGGTTGAGTGGCACACTGAGTTTGTGGGCTATGTGTCATATGGGTTGTGTTGGGGGGTGGAGGTTGCTTGCATTTCTGCTTTGGAGGTCCCTGTTGCTTGGGTAGATTTTTTTAGAGCCTCACAAATGTAGGTGTGTGTTTTGTGTTTCTATGTTTGTGTTTTGGTGGTGTAGGTTTTGTGGGACTATGTGATGAGTGTGGTGTGGTGCAAGTGTTTACCTTCTCTTCTTGACTGTCTAGTCCAGTCTTGGGTATAGAGGGCTTTGCTTCCAGTTTGGTTATATAAGTGCATCGCTTACAGGTTGTAGTGTTGGGTTGTAGAAGGAGAGGGTTTTCTGTGTACATGAGGCAATTGCTGCATTGCCCCAAGATGCCCAGATTCATCAGATAGACAGGAGAAAACACCAGGAGCTGACCCTTAGAGATGCCTGGATAGGTGCTTATTTATTAAATATTAAAAATTGTTTTCCTCTAGACAAGTGAGAAAAGTTGAGTGTTGTAGTAATTTGTAGCTTATTTAGTGCTTACAATGAGTTCTGAGCAAGTGCTGAGCTCAAAGAAACAGATTTGAGTACTGAAACTAGAAAACTGGCTAATTATAAGAAACAAAATTAAGCTAGAAAGCTTCACTCCAACACAGAAAGGATTGGGGGCTCAGAAGCTTACAAACAGTCCTGGATACAGCAAATCTGTATCTGGACTAGACAACATATAGGAAAGGCAGGAAACAAGCTTAGACATTTTTTTTTTTTATTAAGTGGAAAACGGAAAGGAGGAGCAGAAGCTACCTGGGTTGGCCTTCTCAAATGTTCTCCCTGGAATAGGTAGAATGAGGTAATGCCACTAGACTGGGAGGAGTGTCCCAGATCACATTTACAGAAGGGGTGGGCAACTGCAAAGCCACCAAGTATAAAAGCAGTTTACCAAGAGGGAGGGAGGATGGGAATCAAAGATCAGAACAAACATACCCAACCAGATGCTTAACAATTAAAGAAAATTCTACTTAATACCTCACACACAGTGAGTAAAATAAAAGTGCTATAAATAACTCAGAAATAAGCAAAAAACAGGATACTTAATGTTATATATCACAAATTAGTTAGCTCAGAGCCCTTCCTCTGACTTCCTCCCATTAGTTCAGTGTGAAATGGCAGAAACAGTCACAAGTTAACTTCTTAAGTAACAAAGTTGAAACCTGAAACAACTTTTAAAAAAGCTAGAAAGAACCAATGAGGTGCTTACTACAAGGCATAGTCCAGGCATCCCCAGTCAGCCAATGACCACAAACAATTCACCCTCACTGAAATGCTATACTGGCCTTGGCTAAGCTATGGTGGCCTGGGACATGTGCTAAAACACACAGCCTCTACTAACAAACAACTAGGCCCAAAACATAAGCCTGAATATGGAAAATGCTACATTACCAACACTACTTAGTCAGAAAAAACTGCAGAGATGTTTGTACAAATAAAGGATCAAGGAGAGACTAGAGAATGCTTTTAAATTCAAACAAGTTATATGATACACTTCTAGCAGGAAATCAGGACAAATAAACCCAACCAGATGCTTAACAATTGTAGAAAATTCTACTTACTACCTCACACACAGTGAGTAAAATAAAAGTGCTATAGTAACTCAGAAATAAGCAAAAAACAGGATACTTAATGTTATATATCACAAATTAGTTAGCTCAGAGCCCTTCCTCCGATTAGCTCAGTCTGAAATGACAGAAAGAGTCACAAGTTAACTTTTTAAGTAGCAAAGTTAAAACCTGAAACAACTTAAAAAAAAAAAAACTGGAAAGAACCAATGGGGTGCTTACTCCAAGGCATAGTCCAGGCAACCCCAGTCAGCCAAGACCACAAACAATTCACTCTCACTGAAATACTATACTGGATTTGGCTAGTTTTTCCATAAGAAAAGTATTTTGTTTTAACAGGGATTCTGTGTGATTCTCACTTTCTGCCATTCTGCTATCCAAGTCATTTAATGTGTCTTCTATTGCTGAAGTCTGACCAGATTGTTGTTTTATGAACTTTTTTAACATTTTTGCTTGTTTCCTGGAATATTCCTTTATATTGTGTGTGTGTATGTGTGTAATTTATATATATATATATATATATATATATATATATATATATATATATATATATATAGATATATATATGTATAGATATATTTATCTATATATATATATATATATATATATATACACATATATATATAATTCACATATCTACATATATATATATATATATATATATATATATATATCTATACACATATATATATATATATATATATATATATATATATATATACATATATATTTACACATACAAAGACACACATACATAAGAAATATTTATAAGTATACTCGTGCAGATTTTCATTTGTCTTGTACAGATATATATATATATATATATATATATATATATATATATATATATATATATATAATGTGTGTGCATGCGTGCGTGCATGTGTGTGTGTGTGTGTGTATGTGTGTGTGTGTGTGTGTGTATTTATATGTATTTCCTTACTCATAGAAATACGTTTGTAAATGTACACAAATGCATGTTAACAGATAAACATTGTCCTATTTCTATACTGGTGCATTTCTTTTTACAACTATCTTCATGGCTTCTCATACTTTTGGATTATATGTGTAAACATATTTTCAATTACACTTATGTTTCTTCTTGCAGTTATGCAATGTTTCTATACGATGTGTTTAAACCAGTTTAGATAAGATTTAAAAAAATGTACATATACTTACTATAGAGCTGTGGCCTTCTTGTCGTCAGCTGGTCTACCTACTCAGCCTGCTGGTCAAGCCTATGCCTGTGTAGGTCACTGTACCAGTGATGTCACTGAAGGTCACAATGAGTGATCTCTGTCAAGTACAGCAGGTGCTCACCCAGTTGTTGCCAGATGTCAGTTTTTTCCCACTCCATGCCACATACAGAGAACTAATTTTTCTCCTTGAATAGATCCTTAAAAAGGTAGAAAATAATTTTGGATTCCTTGTTAAATGAGCTCAGAGCTCAACATTGTGCATTAATAGGTGCTGTCATCTTTCAAAGTGTCAACACCAGAATGAGGAATATAAGTGCAGGGCTGTGGTTCACAGGTTTGTTACCACACTGTCTGGGGGGGGGTGACATCACCATAACCAAACCAAGCCATCATATAGGGGCAGTAGACATGGAATTGCTATTACTGACAAGTTTGGTTTTATCAAGTCAATTTGTCACATAGATAAACTTTAAAGGAATACATTCACATTTCCTTTCCAGGGTGAATAAAATACAGTTAAGAAATCATTACTTTTTTTAATTTGCTTATATCTGTTCCTGGTTTTCTGCTGTAATGTTATCTTTATTTGAACAATAAACCAGAGTGATGCATCATTCAATTCTTTAAGCATACCTTTTTCTATACTGCAGCAACCTTTCTGCTTTACTGTATAAATAAATATTCCTGTGCATGCTGTTATCGGTCATATTGATTACTGAGTGATTTGTTACAGCATGCAGGACGGGCATGGATTATAGATCAGGATTATGTAGACAGCTGTATCTGACTATATTTTCCATTTCCTAAACACAGGGACATTTGAGATTTATTAGGATTGTTTGCATGTTCACAAGGACAGCTTGGATCAGTTTTGCTCTGCGCAATTTCTTCATAGCTAAATGAGGTCTGTTTATATGTATTTTTTGACTTGCACACTCACATATTACTGTATTTCATAGAGTTTGGAATAACTATGCCTAACATGCATACAGTATGCATAAATGACCGTGAATTCATGTGAATAACTAATGCCACTATATTAACGAGTGATGACTCAAGACAGGTGGCAAATTGTTTAGGAAACTTCAAACATAATAAAGTAAAAAAATAATAGTAAAAAAAATGTTAGAAATTGTTAGAAAGCAGTTCATAATGATATTAGATAAGTGTTTATTAGGAAAATTGTATCTGTTACAGATCTGATGGTCAGATGTGTTAAACTCAATTAACAACGTTACACAGACTAAGATATTGTACAACTGTATATTCATATACTGAAAGGTTTACTGAAACAATCGGACCAAGCACTACTGTTGAGATTGTAACATTTTCTTTATAACACAGATTACTGTCAGATATACTGCACTTCCTCAGATGACTCAAATTACAAAATACCCACCAGACAATCTTTTATAGTCACTTTTATCTAGATTTTTGTCTTTGATGAAACATTCTTTACTTGTATTGAAGCATTTTTTTGACTGCATCCTTATCTCATTCAGAGAAAAACAGTTCCTTAGTAGGCCAATATGTTCTTTTATTGATAGGATAGTCAGTAAATTGTTCTGCTGTGCTAGCCATTTTCCTTTAGCAGGTTTATTTACTTGAATATCTGTATACATTCAAGTTTTTTTTATATTTTAACAAGCCTCTATTGTCAATGCCATTTGTTACAAGACATTTAGAAGTATAATACTTTTTGTTTCACACAAGCACTTTCTGTTAAGCTAATCATACTTGTTTAGTGTGTATTTCTTTTCTGTTCTTGAAGATGCTGTGTTACATGCTATTTTTAAAAATATGACACTCTACTATAATAGAAGGCAGTTTTACCAAACCTATGTTACTGTGAAAGAAAAACAGTTCTACCAAATTATAGATTTTTCTATCAAGTACATGTTAATTCTATGAGGGAAACCAGTTTTACCTTATATAATTCTATCAAGATGCAGATGTTTCATGTAAATACTGATGGCACAAGTGTCATTTATAAATGGAAATTCATGGCAGCAGCAGTGGTAATGTATGGGGAAGTAGTCATGATTGCAATATGAAATATAGTTTGGAAAATCTTTCTTGTGGTATTTATTGGTTATGCCAGACAGGATACTGCAGTCTGATATACTATATTTTCACTGGTGTATAATTTTATCAGGATATATGCTACTTTACTTGGGAATTTCTAACTCTCAGTCATGAATGACAACTGGCAGTATAAATACATGAAGGTGGTAAAGAAAGGATAAATGTTTGCTAGCAATGACATAAGATAGCAGTGTAATATTTAAGACTTGCAATATTGTTAAGAATTTGTTGATGATGCTGTATAGGCTACTACAGCACAACTTTAACTTGCTGAATTGGACTACATATATGAATATGGTTGTTGTATCTTTGTACATGTTTTTGTACGTACCACTTTGATTTACCTGTGAGGAAAGCAGGCACACTTTCATTGCTGTGTTGCTTGGATGATGAATGAAACTAAAGTTTCAATATATGACTTTGATATGTTCTTTCAGGTAAATGAATGATGCAGAAGGAGGGATCCAGATAGAGAAAGTGCAATATTAGCTAAGAAGAGGACTGCATTTTCAAAGCAGCATTTAGGACATATGGCAAACCCCTTTTATGAAAAGTGGGCCTCAAGCAAGCTGAGAGGGCAACAGCATGGAATCAAATGGTAATGGCTATAAATGTTGCTGGCAGATGGAAATGCACACTAACTCGGTGCAAGAACAGAGTCAGTGATATAGTAAGACATGCAAGAGCAAAGGCAAGGCAGAATGTTTGGGGATGGGGACTCAAACACTTATTCCTTTAACAACTAATGTTGAATACCTCCTTTCCATCTGTGGGTTTGTTAAGGAAGAGATGAGGATGATAATGGCACTGGCATAATCGCAGGTAGTGTGAACACTGGGTATTACCCACATTTGCAGCATCAATAGACTTCTGCTCAGAAAGGTTGGTTTGATAGCAGTAAAATATTTATATTGAGAATTGAATACTGAAATGGAATGATTACATGTAACACATGACAATTATTATTAACAGGTGAACTCTCCACTTCTGCTCATAATATCACCGAAAAGAATATGCATGGCTAGTGTTCATCACACCACATTACACAGCATATAGTAGTGTATTGCAATATGTGAGTAATAATGTATTAAGTAGTTTGTTTGGTGGGTCAGCAGCAGAAACAAACAATTGTACTATACTGGTAAATTCAGAAGATAGCATCAGCAAAATGCAGATGGTGATGGTAATATAGATATATTTATGACACAGCCTGAGGATAGTGGCATACAGTCACCAATTTTAATGGCAGAACTGTACACCCCACAACATGCTAGTAGCACTGCAGGAAGTGACAGTGGGTCACAAAGTCAAATATGTAATGACATTACTCTACAAGTTGTACAGGGAGAAAACTCATGTACCTCTACACATGTATCTCAAACCCCATGTGAACACCTTCTGGATAAAGACAGAAATTCAGTGGTAACAGTGTACACAGTGACACCTTTATGAAGGGGTGCCAGGTGCAGACATTTTTCACAGCTGCCCCATGAAACATGTAAAGTATTACCTGCCCAGCAGCAAATGTGCTCACTACATTGCTGCAGAGAGTCCGCAAGCAATAGTCAGAATCCAACATGGTGTAAGTGAGGATTTCCAGCACTAAATGGAAATGACAGAGAGTAGGGATAATGCCATGATCACATTAATCGGTACTGTGGTGTAACTCAAGCATTTATGACAGCTTCTGTGTGCACAGTAGTGAGGACTTAGACTCAATTTGGAAGAGAAAAAGGACAAGGTACTGTCCAGACAAGCGGGGGTGTACCACATTGTGTTACAAGTGTTGCTCAAGAAGATAGTGGAAATAGTAAGGGAATAACAACACAAAATTCCTCATGCAGATCATGTCAGCATTCATCTGCGCATAGAAGAATCTCTTTCTCGAGGTCTTGCCCCCACTGCACTATGAAATCAGTGTCTGTAGGATCACCTACATTTATCAGAAAATGACATCACAGCTACTCACTATCCATTTCAAATGACAGCCCATCCTCAAGATCACATGTACCTTCACTTACCCATCTTTACAATTTGTTGTGCATGACACATATGACTGGTCTGTGATTACTATGATTACTACTGTGATTCAACCTAGACATTTCAGGTACTTACAATTTGCCTTCTACACAGATATGTCAGTGTTGAACTTAAAAAACAATGACTTATTAATAACAAATACAATGAAAAAATAAATACCACAGAATACATGAATGCAGAATGTGACCCCATTATCAAGAGACTTTCTAATTAAAGGAAATGTCTGGAAGGAAGGCTGTACACCATAACATTCAAATTGAACTGAGGTACACCATTACTGACCTATCTATTATCTGGAGTTTCAGTTCAGCAATCGTACAGCTGACAATTACCAAGAAAATAAAACAAGTACTAAACAATATTAATAGAAAAACTCCTTCAAAAATAAAAAAAAGTATATGCTTTTCTTGCCATGTAAACTAATACTCTTGCAACTTCACCCACAGCACTGCACAGATGATGATTTATGTCTCTGAGAACAGAGCAATAAGTCATTTTGACCATGTAATAGTTAAAACTTATAAAATATTGCATAACACAAAAAAGTATGTGATGATGCAAAGTGTAAGGTATGAACACGTGTTAAACACAGAAGTAACACTTTTCATTAAATGTACCACTTCAGGAGATTCAATATGGGCATACTTAAGTATACCACCTAAGCAGAGTTTATTATGCAAAACAGTTAACAATGTAGTTATTCCTTATTTGATGCCTTGTCACTAAACAGGTTTTGGTGAGCAGCCAGGCCAGGCATGACTTCTAAAACAATATTATGAATACCTTTTCTGAAATATAAAAAAAATATCTAAAGATAATAAGGACTGTCTGATGATAAACAGTCACAGTAGACTATGCACTTCACAGACTAGCCCTTACATATCACTGCATGCATAAATTATACTCTTATGTGTTTTTCACAAAAAAGGAAATACGTGAATGTCATGGTCAATAGATCTGGACTAGAAATAATTTCTTTACTTGACTAGCCATGTGCCTGCAAGTGTACATAACATGGGTTCCCTGGTCATCATTACTCACTGTAGAATTGGAACTGGGAGCTGCAATGAGAGCATGGGTCCCTTTACTAAAAGACTGGTGCAGGATCATGTTGTGCAGAATGTAACAGTAAGTAAATATCCTGCATGCAGTAGCTGGGTCATACAGAAGGCACCCTTGACCCATCCAGGCATCTAAGTCTTATTTTCAAAATGCTGAACTCTCTCTCATTGACAATACATTTCTGTGACAGGGTTGTATTAAAATTATCTTCTGCATTTCTGCTTAGAGTTCACACTGGTGTCATGAGCCATGGCTCCAGCAGATATTCAGGGGAAAAGAAAGAGAGAGAAAGTGTGGTGGGCAGACAAACTGAAGAAAAGTGGTTTAGTATTAAGTAATACATTTTAACATGAATAGCTGCTTAAATGATATAAAAAATATTAAATTTACCAACAAGATAGCCACTGGGCATCCTACCATCCAGAGAGGATCACACTGAGCACCTCAGAGAAATGTGCCAGCCCATAAACTGCATGCATAGTCTATGCTCACTCCTGAGGTGACACCGGAAAATAGATGTAGTGAAACACACATGCCAAGAGTACATTCAGGAACTGCTAAAGTATCCTCAAGGAAGATTTGATGAGATACCCAGTGTGTCCGCAATCTGTCTTGGAAGGTCACCATGACAAGTACAGTGGTGGCTAAACATACCTTAGCATTTAGAATGAACAGAAGACCAAGTGTCCCCCAGTAACCCTACAAGGGCCAAACATGCCTATTCAAACCCTTACAATATACCCATCCACTCAAAATCTCTAAAGTATCTAGTGATGATCAAACTTATGATGAGTTATTCTCTGTCAATACCTCCACCTTCTTGGTTGGTGACTGTCACTGGGAACAAGTGGCTTTGGCAAGGCCAAGACAAGCAACTCACATCAGGAAAAAGCAATGCTACTAGCAAGAGTAAAGCATCTTCTCTGATTGCAACATTGATAGAAAAGGCAGGATACAGCCTTTTATAAAAAATATGTTGGAGTGGAAATGCATCACAGGACTTATTAGCATATGAAGATTTACATAATTTCCATTTACATCTGATTATATGCTCCTTTGCTTAAGTTTATTCACAGCCATCATGCATTAGTATAAATTGCCTTTGAATCATGTCTTTGCTATGCAAACACACAAATGGTGCTGAATGACTTTACACATTTGTGTAATGACTATTCGAACAATATAAATCAGCATATGAGATGAAGGAAACATTTTTTTAGAATAATTAATGATGTTATAGATATAAATATAAGTAAAGGTTTTATAAAAAGGTATGGAAGGGTGATAAAGGGGGTTACAGTGTGAAATGAGTATATAGCAAAGTTGCCTGTCAGATGGTAAGAATTAAATTGGAAGAGTGCAATAGAGAGGCAGTTATTTTTGGTTTGTTTAAGAGCAAAGTTGTTTAGTTGTGTCCAGAAGGTAAAGTGAGAGGGACTTTCTTTGAGAAGATGGGATAGTGCAGCAGGATGCAAGCTATATACATATATTTATACACACACACACACACACACACACACACACACACACACACACACACACACACACACACACATGCATGTGCATACGCACGCGCGCATACACACACACGTGTGTGTATATATATATATATATATATATATATATATATATATATATATATATATATATATATACCTCAAAATGCATTCACTCAAGGCACTCCTTAAAATGGAGAACAATGACATCTGTGCAGTGACAGAGACCTAGTTCAAGGCTCCAGAAAGCACCCCTGCATTACCAGGCTATAATTCATACTACACCTTTCGTCCACCTAACCTGGACCGAACCACTAAAGGTGGAGGTGTGTCCATATTCATTAAGGATATCCACACCTCCAGGCTAATTGATCAACATAATGCATCCGAGATTATCCAAGTGCAA